>NW_007247338.1:675216-730835 GCF_000164805.1 Carlito syrichta
CTCATTTTTTTTTTTTTTTTGTAGAGATGAGGTCTCGCCAAGTTGCCCAGATGGGTCATGAACCCGCGGGCTCAGCCAATCCACTCACCTCAGCCTCCCAAAGGCGCGGGATTACAGGCTGAGCCACCGAGCCCGGCTAGGCTGTGCCTTTTTAAAATTTTTTTGCTAATGAGAAAAATGCAATAGTAGTTTCAGCCTCAGATAAGTGCCTACCTTTGAAACATACATGCACACATGCAGGAGAAACTCTCATCCTGAGTTGCCTGCAGGAAAAAGTGTCTGTTATTTTATTCCATTTTTCTCCTTACTAGTTTTACCACTTGAGATATACGAGGGGGGAGATGCCAGAAAAATCAGAATTATTTTTTGAAGGGTGGGCCCCTTGTAGTACAGGCTTTTCCTGCTAGGTAAGTGTGGAACCCATCAGCTTCAGTGTACCAGCTAGTGATATTGTGAGAAGCTGCATTTGACTTCAGTGAATTTTTTTGAGATTCTTTCAGCGCATTTTCCCATTTCATGATGGGTGATTTACACAAACAACTTGCCTACACTGTGCTGGGTGTTCAGCAGTTTTTGACCCAAATCAGCAGGACCCTGGTGCCCCACCCTTCCTGTTCACCTGATCTCACCCTGAGCGATCTTTTGTTGTTTCTCCAATGAAAAAAGTCCTTAAAGGGAAACATTTTGCCAATGTGAAAGAGAAGAAACAAAAAATGGCAGAACCACTAAAAGGCATCAAAATTAATGAATTCAAAAACTGTGTTGAGTGGTGGAAAAGGCATCTCAATAGGTGTATTGCATGAAACAGGGAGTACTTTGAAGGTAACTGAAGGTGAAACATGTAAGAATACACAATTTTTTATAAATAAATTTCAGTGTTTGGGGGTCCCCTGTCTTATAGTCATAGGCTACATAGTGACATTTTGGTCAAACTCCAGATTCATTTTACTTCAACTCCTCTTTAAAACCACTACCAGTTGAATCTTCCTCAAACCAACACTTACCTGCATTCAAGACTCCTCATGATTTGACCCAACCTACTTTTCTACCTAATCTCCCTCTCTCCTCTTCTTCTCTTTAAACATACCAAATGATGCTCTTGTTCACCTCCCTGTCTTTGCTCATGCCATCCATCGACCTGCCTGCCTTGGCAGGAAAGAACTAACTCAGCAGGCCTATATTATTGAAACTCTACGTGTTCCAAATAAAGACCTACCTTCAGGACTAGACTTTGGTTACCTCCTGGTAATTAACCTCTGAGCCTTTGAAATATTTTTCTTGATAAGGATGTTTTGGTATGCCTGAGGCCTTGGATCATGCTGCACCAGTTTGACCAGATGAGTTTATCCTGACAAATGTGATTTATGGTGAAGGCTTGTTTCTTTTGTTGAGGGGAGCAGAGGGTGGGGTGGCTGGTGGCTGGAGTGTCAGTAGCTGAGGTCAGTCAAGCAGGCTCTGCGTGCCTACATGACTGGTCTCCAATAGCAACTCTGGACACCAGAGCTCAGGTGAACCTCCCTGATTGGCAACATTGCACCTGTGTTGTCATACATTGTTACTGGGAGAATAAAGTGTGTCCCCATGATACTCCATGGGGAGGGAACACTGAGAAGCTCACACTTGGTCTCTCCTGGATTTCCCCAATTTATCTTTCCCCTTTGCTAATTTTAATCTGCATCCTTTCACTGTAGTAAACCATAATCTGTGAGTTGAATAGCTTTTCTGAGGCTTGTGAGTTCTCATGAGTCACCAAGTCTGAAGGTCTTGGAAATCCCTGACATATCCTCACAGAATGGTCCTCGTATCCTGCCTCACAATACCCTGTACATTGTTCCTGAACAATGCTCATCATATATTGTTAAATTTAAAAATTCCTTCCCTTCCAACTTGCCTTCCCAGAAAGGCAACCAGCAAGCAGTGCCCTCTGCTGGTGAGACTGCCCACCGGACAGGCCTTTCTGAAAAGAAATTTGGCCAAGTTAGAATAATTTTAGATGGGCAATATATTGATATAGTAGTTTCACCTTTGGGAATTTATTCTATAGAAATCCTCACACAAGGATGTAATGAGTGTGTTGTTGTCCTGTTTTTTGAAACAAAAATTGGAAATAACCCAGTTCTCCATTAATGGCTATATTAATAGACTAATAATCCCTCAGTAATAATATGGATAAAATTCCCGCTTAGTGAGCACATTCTGTTCCAGCCCTGTGCTAAGTGCTTTATTTACGTATGTCACTTAAATTTACAGCAAATCTTCCATGTAGGTAGGTTATTCCCACTTAGACAAACACTTAAGCACCTGAAGTTAGATGTGGTCATGTAAGAGCTGTATGACTCTATCCATACAATTAATATCAGGCAGGGTTAATAAAAAGTAGTAGAACTCTGTATTCTGGCATGGAAAGATACTTATCATAGATTGTTAAGTTTAAAAGTTAATTTATGAAACATTTGTACAATATGTTACAATTTGTGTAACATACTTGTATATGCACATTTACATAGGAAGAATGCAGTCATATTTATTAATTTATGGAACAGGTAACAACATATACCCTAAATGATGATTATATGAGTAGCTTATCTGCCCACATGCAAGGTATATCAGACAGAGAAGATAGAAGATCTCAAATTTAAAATAAAAATTGTACTTATCCTTTGGTAAAAGGAAAAAGTCTCAATTCTAAACATTGGGCTCCATACATAATGTATCCATGTAACACAACTACATTTGTACCCCTAAATATGTAAAAATAAAATGAAAATTTGAAGGAAAAAATAGTAACAAAATAAAATTTGTCCTTGATTTTAGCTAAAATGATCCATGATGCCACCTTGGCCCTGGAAGGCATTCAAGTAAAGCTCCACTTATTGATCAGGATTGTTACAGAAGATAACTTGCCCCAGAATTCCTCCTCAAGGACAACGGAGAATCTGTATAATTACTAATAGTAATTATTACTAATAATTACTATTAATAATTACTATTCCGATACTAGTACTCTAGGCAAAGTAGAAAGGTCAACACAGAAACTTTAGGAGAAAGTCTTATGGTGGTTGACAGGATTTGTTTAGCTAATTGTGTCTGGGATCCTGAAGGTCATGGGTAAGGTCAAGACTACTATAGGTTGCCCTCATCCTGCTGCTTCAAGCCCTGTTGGTAGCAGTCTTAATTAAATATGGTATGAGACAAATGGAACAGATTTTGTCCCTGTCTCTGTCAATCAGAGTAATCAGAGTGGCTGATGGAGTGGTATACTTATGAGAAAATTTGCCTAAAGCTAAGATGGTGTAATAATGAAGAGTAGATGTTGTTGGGAGACAATTTTCCCTGAGGCTCTTGAGTTTCTGCATGTTTTGCAAACAAGGAACTGAATGACCTCTGCCTTGTATTATCTTTTCAAGGACACTTGTATTGCAAACAGTCTTAAAAGATACAGCTAGTTTCTCCTTCAGGAGCAAAGAGCTTACTGTCCAGTATAATAAAGTTTATGTCTCTCACTGAAGCAAAGGGCAGGCATCTTACTGCCCGTTATAAAATATTCAGGTTCTCTAAATCCAGGGTTCCTGTCATATAATGCAACATGTAATCCTGTAATGCATGCAGGCGCCATCTGGCCCCCTTCACTTTGCATTTTGGAAATTGGAACTATAGAAACTAGTTCTAAAATGCTGACATTCTGGTCATGCTGTGGTTGTGAGTAACAAACTTTCTTCACTGAAAGTAAAATGAAATAAATTTTGGAAACAAAAAAAGTCTTAATATATGTTAGAAGTACTAATACATTTGTGAAAGGAAAGAGTATCTGGGTCCTTTCACAGACCGAAATAGAATAATATATTATATATACACATATTTAATACACAAGTATCAAACATATTTTGGCTGTAGAAATTTTAGAAAATGGAGCAAGGGACAAAGAACAAGATAATGACTCTTAGACTTATCCATTATTGCTAGCAGCTTTTCTTTAAAAAAAAAAAAAAAGGAAAGGAAAAAAAATAAAGGTCTTGGTGTTTAAATAAATTTGACACACACTGTATATTGTATCCTCTCCTCGTTCTACTGCAAATATGTATATTAAAATGTTCTGCAATAAAAACCTCTTTCTTTAATTCAGTATTCACTCAATTGTATGACTATATAACCTTCTGCCACCCAACTGTGTATACATGGCCAGCCCATTGAATGTTGCTTTCTCCCTCATCATGGAATTTGGACAATGGCAACAATTACTTTTTCATCTCTCTGCTTAAAGTTATATCAAGAGCCTTGATTTATTTGCCCCAGTTTTTGTACAGTCAAGAGTCCCCAGCGGGGCTCAGTGGCTCAGCCTGTAATACCAATGCTTTGGGAGGCCAAGATGAGTGGATTGCCTGAGCCCACGGGTTCGAGACCCACCTGGGCAACTTGGCGAGACCTCATCTCTACAATAAATCAAAAAAATTAGCCGGGCGTGGTGGCGCACACCTGTAGTAGTTCCAGCTACTTGGAAGGCAGAGGCAGAAGGATTGCCGGAGCCCAGCAGGTCAAGGCTGTGGTGGCTGGGAGTGGCCACTGCACTCCAGTCTGGGCAACAGAGTGAGACTCCAACTCAAAAAAATAAGAGTCCCCAGAATGACACTGATTGACTCTATCAGGGCCCCAAACAGTCACTATGGAGGAGGAAAAAAGATATCCTGATTGATAAGCCTGGATTCCAGATTGAGCATCGTAGCCAGGACATTGAACTTTGTGAAGGCCAGATGGTGTGAATCACATTACTTGGGTGAGGAAAATTAGTTGCTACGAGGAAGAGAGAGAGGAGGGAAAAGATGACACCATGTGAATTGTCTAACATGCTGCCATACTCTCTTTGTACTTAAAAAAAAAAAAACTCAGCCGGGCTTGGTGGCTCAGCCTGTAATCCCGTGCCTTTGGGAGGCTGAGGTAAGTGGATTGCCTGAGCCTGCAGGTTCGAGACCCGCCTGGGCAGCGAGACCTCATCTCTACAATAAATCAAAAAATTAGCCGGGCATGGTAGTGTGCATCTGTAATTCCGGCTACTTGGAAGGCTGAGGCGGAAGGATCGCCGGAGCCCAGCAGGTCGAGGCTGCAGTGGCCGGGAGTGGCCACTGAACTCCAGTCTGGGTGACAGAGTGAGACTCCAACTCAAAAAACAAAATTAAAAAAAAACTCCTTGTATGTTTTAGAAAATAAATATTGTATATGCATACCCTATGTCCACTCGCATAAACTTTTCACCTAATATATCATAAACATTTATTTTCCACTGACATTAAATATTCTTCAAAAACATGAGATTTTAGAGCTGCACGTAATCCATTTTATGAATGAACCATACTTAACTACTCTTCTGTTATTAAGCATTTAGTTTGTCCTCAGTTTTCGCTACATTAAAAAGCTCTGTGTTGCACATTCTGCACCAGAAATTCTTGATTCAACTCAACATTCAGATTCACAAGCCCATTTTACACCATTCTCCTCCAAAGGATATAGGATGGAGGAATGGCTTCCTCGAAGGGCAACGATAGTTATTCCTCTGTATAGGAGTCCTTGCAGTGACCTGTAGCAGCTCACATGCAAAGAGATGAGATGCACATCAGGCAAGTGCAGGACTTGTTCTGGTTTGGAAGCTTTATTTCCTCCAAAGAAGCCAGGAGCTCCTATAGCAATTCTGTAGGGATAAGTTTCACTGCAAAGGACACATCCATTACAAAACCGCCACACTCAGGAAAGCCCAAAGCTATGGTTCCTATCAGTTATTTATAATTCTCCTAGTTGAGATGCCACTTGCCAATCCAGGGTCAGTTTTACTATAAGTCATGTTAGGTAGTTGTCAGCATAGTTGACATACCTCCCCATCAGGTTATCAAATACCTGAAAGTCAAAATCAGTGCTCTGGGTCCAGAGCAGATTCAGAGCCAGGAAGTGAGAAGATTGAAGGGAAGGAGGTAGGGAAGACAGTGGCTGAAATAAGCTATGGTTCATCAATGTTCATGTTATACTAGCCGTTCAATAAAAATTTTCTTATTTGAGCCCACCTCAAAGAAAGAACAGTTTTTTCCTTGCTGGTTTTTAGTGAACATTGAACACAAAAAATCTAGTTCTGCTGTTTGTTCCCTAAAGGTATTGAGGTTAAAAGACTTTTTTGCATTTACCTAGAGCGCACTGAGCTCTTTCCAGCAGTCCCCTCCTGCTGTTCTTTTCCAACTCCTAATCAGTTGGAAGAACACGCCTTATCTATTTTTATTTCACGGAATGTAAAGCGGATCGTATTTTCAGTGTGTATTTTGGAACTCCCGTAAGACTGCCAGGAAATTGTTTGGAATGGCTGTAGTAAGGGGCAGTGCTTCCCAGATTTTAGTATGCATGCAAATCTCCTTAAGCTCTTGTTAAAATACAGATTCTGATTCAGCAGGTCTCAAGCGGGGCCTGAGAGTCTACCTTTCTAATGAGCTTCCAGATGATACTGATGCTGCTGGCTCTTGCTCCTCACTTTAGGTAGAAGGGCCTAGAACACTGGTTCTGAACCTTGACTGCCCACTAGAATCCACTAGAGAACTTTGAAATCTCCTGACACCCAGGCTGCACCCAAGCTAATTAAATCTGAATCTCTAGTATTGGGATTCAGGCAGGAGTATTTTTTAAAATTCCCCTAGATGATTCCAGTATTTAAAAAGCACTGGTGTAGAGCAAAAGGTTGGTAAATTGCCTCAATTAGTCTCTTGGGTCACAAGCTAAATTCTAGTCATTGATGAGGTACCAGGTGTTCTTTTAGAAAACAGACCTCCTAGGAAGAGTAAACCCTACCCTGTCAAAGTCCTAAAAGAAGGCTAAAGATAGTTGTTAAGATTTTTAAAAAAATTTTTTCGGTTTTGTTTTTCTTAAGAGTGTATTTTTTTTCCCCTAAAGAGTAGGCAGGAGTTCTTTCTTGCCCTTAAGCTGTCCTAATTTGAAACTCCTGTTATTGATCCAGGCCTCTTTTGAAACAACTTTTCTTTTCTGAAAGCTTTGGGCAAACTGGGGCTATAAAGTAGATAGGAGGGACCTGCTTGCTGGCCTTTGCCTTACAGCCCAACAAAATGAAATAATGGAGTCTGAGGTTTGAGATAAATATGGTCACATCAGGCTAGTGTTCTCTCTAAACTCCAAACTGATGAAAAAAAATTATACCCTGCTGGAGCCCACTGTAATTAACTCTCGGACAGCATTTCCATTATAAATCCGAGTTTTAAGAGGTTTGTTACTCAGCTGTAAAATTGTGCTCTAGGCTACGGCTTGGCCATAGACAATTTCAGCTTGAAAGAGGTTTTAAAAATAAAAGGAAGTTTTTTTTTCATTGAGCAAGTGAAGTGTGGTTTTAAAAGGAATGAAACATCCACTATGCTCAGACATTCTTTGCATCTCTCTCTCTCTATTTTTTCCCAAGTGGTCTTGATTTCTAACAAATGAAACCTGGTTTGTTCACATATTTTTAAACCCAATGTTTAAATTACCAAATGTTTGGAGGACTCTTTGAATTAAGGAAATGAACTTTGAGGGTCATACTCAATAAGAAGGGGAAAGATGTTCTTTGCTGTTTTTAATGTGCAGAACTAGGGTGGGACAGGATTTCATTATTTGAAGACACGGAGTCTATTGCTCATTTTTAAAAGGGGGGTGTTGTTTACAAAAGAAAAAAGCTGAATTGAACAATAGGAAGCCTATTCATTATTTGTGTGCTTTCACTGAAAAATTCTCAAGGGACTTCTAAAATGTCTGCCATAAGTACATGTTAATAAACACTGAACAAGTTCATGACAAAAATCTTGATTTTTTTGCTTATTAGGGTGGGGAGATAACCTTTCCCGAATATTCAGAAAGCAACTTCTGCCTCTCTCTGGTGTAGATCATTGTCCAACATGTATACTGGGAAGAACAATTAAACTTCTTACAATAAGTCACCTAATATCTCTCCTTGGCTTCCACCTGCTCTTAGTATCCTCCCCACCCCCACTTTTTCTTCTCCCTTTGACAATGGATACAAGAGTCGTCACCTTTAATTCATCCCTGACTGTGGCAAAACTAAACCTTAGTTATCCACTGGTGCCCTAGACCCAGGGCTCCAGTCTAGAGAAGCTCATTACTGGTCAGTAGTGGTCCTCCCCAGGACTTCATGTATCCTAACAGAGCTTATGCAAGTATGACTGAAGCAAATTATCATTTATAAATGTTTGCTGCAATCTTTAGAAGTAATATATCCTTTGAAAAAGCAAGTAATATAAAATCATGACATATAAAAGTTCCTTAAGCAACTGTCAATTGAAGAAAACATAAAGGTAGGTGTTAACTCTCATGATATACATTAGGTTCTTTGTCACTGATCCCAGGAGATCCAAGATGTTCTGGCTATTAACCCTGAATTTGACTGGCCATCTTTATTCTAACTAAAACAGTATTACTCCACATTTTAATTCAGATATTATCTCTATGGAATAATGCCTGAACATTTTCCCACCCACCCAATCTGGATCAAGTGGTCCTCCTTCCACCCTCGTCACTCTTTGTGTGGCACTGGCACTGTACCCTCCACATAGCTCAAACATGACTCCTCAGAATTTTCTGGCTGTTCTCTACCAACTAGACTATGAGTTCAGTTCAAAGACTATGTTTCTTTCTTTCTTTCTTTTTTTTTTTAACTTTTCAAACAAGGTTTATTAAAGAAAGAAGGGAGAAAAGAAACGGAGACTTGCCAGAGTTGGCATGGGCGAATGAAACCACGCCTGTGTTTCTTATTCACTGTTGGAAACTAAGTGCTAGAACACTGCCTTAACACCATACTCAAGAATTTTTTGTTGTATAAATCAATGATAGAATGAATAAATCAACAAAATTTAAATTTATAGGTTTGTGCCTAAATAACAACTTTGGAATTCATTTGCTGGTATTCTAAAATAAATTCTGGTTTTAATTAAATATCTGGAAAAACGTGATCTTGTTTTATTTGACAAAGGCTCATTGCCAAGTAGTAGCGGTAATAGGAGCTGTAGTAATAACTAACATTGAGTAGTCTATTGTCAGGCACTATTCAATGTCTATTTCATCTAATCTTCACAACAGCCTATATGGTGGACACTACTGTTATCCACATTTTATAGACAAAGAAACTGAGCTACTTGCTGAGCTAGTAGCTCAAACACAGCCATTCCAGTTTGAACCATACTTAGGCACCGCACTCTGTGGATGAGGTCAACAGGCCCACTCTGAGACCCTTCCCTGTGAGCAAGTCATAGTTGACCCTGATTTTGTGCCAGGGGATTGCCAGTCTTCTGCATTTAACTTGGCAGCCACCATACTCCTTGTGAAGTTCATTTTCTCTGATGTCCATTTCCTTGTAGTGTGCAGATATTTTTCTTTCAGTTCTTTGCTGTCAGTGTTTTATGATTTGGGGAACTTGAAGAGGCACCTGTATTGTTAATGTAAGCCACTGCCACAGAAGTTTCTGCTCTTTTTCAGAACTTCATAATTGGTTAAAAGTTCTGGTCTGGTTTTTCCTCACATCTTATTGCTGACAGTTTTAGCAATGTATGAAAATGTTATCAGCTGTCTTCAGGGTACTGATTGAAGTATAAACGTTTCTGTAATTGTCTAAGATCACTTTATGTAGTACAACTTTCTCATATAGGTATACGCTGCCTCCAAGTGATCTTTCTGGCACTGATGGACTATAAAATCATTTGATGCCACTACCACTTTAAGGGCAACAAAATATTAGCTCCAAATTGTTTGTTTTGTTAACTCCGGTTTTAAGGCTGCCTTTGTACACTGAGAAGAAGAAAATGGTAAGCAGAGATTATTTGGTTGGGTTGAGGAAAATAAAGGGATGTTTTTCTTGTCATCACTTCTTTCTCTTGCTGATATCGATTTGCCGTGTTGTTCGTACAAGCTTTCTGCTGAGCTCCTTTTCATTTTGAAGCATGGATATTAGCAATTTTTGCAAACAGCGAATCATGGCCAATATCAAAAGCTACTCTGGCCCAAGTTTTTATTGAACTAATAGCTATGTGACTATTAAGCACTTGTCGAGGGTACATAGTTTGTTGGGGCCAAAACTAAGGCTAGACTCCTGGTCTCCAGACACTAGTTTGGTGCTCTTTCTATTGTTCTACATACTCAAAGTTTTTTGTTTGTTTTTTGTTTTTGAAGTCATGGTCAATATTATACCTTAGGAAGAGAACTTAAAGAAAAATGCACTTGGTAAAAGCCAGTTATTTTGAGAGCTCAAAGTCCTCATAGATTTAAGTTGCCAAAGAAACACACACACACACACACACACACACACACACACACACACACACACAAATAGCTTTTCAAAAACCCAGCATAAAGAGATATAAAAACTGTATTTGATTTTCTAGCCAAATATTAGACTGACCTGAAGATAAGACTGTAAGGAAAAAGTATATATTATGTATTTAAATTCCATTACAGAGTTACTACACGTAGAAACTTAAAAAGGAGTAGTCATCTCCAAACTCTATTAGATATATTTTTCTCAGTGAAATTAATGTTCCAGTATTGTTTAGAATCTAGTTTAAAATTCCTGTGGTCCTTCATCATGTCCCCAAGAAGAAATTACAATTTGTATTAGTTTGCCAGGGCTGCTGTAACAAAGCACCTCAGAGTGGGTGGCTTAAAAAATAGAAATTCATTGTTGAACCGGTCTGGAGGCTAGAAGTCTATGAACAGAAAATTAGCAGTTTTAGTTCCTTCTAAGGATTGTGAGGAAGAATCTGTTCCATGTCTCCGTTGTAGCTTGTGGTTTTCTGTCAGTCTTCGGCATTCCTTTGCATGTAGAAAAATCACCCCAGTCTCTGCATTCATCTTCACAAAGTGTTCTTTCTGTATGCATGTCTATATCTACATTTTCTCTTTTTAAAAGGACTTCAGTTCTATTGGATAGTGGCCCATCCTACTAGTAGGACTTCACCTTAACTAATTACATCTGCAATGACCCTATTTCCAAATAGGATCGTGTTGTGAAGTACTGGGCCTTAGCATTTCAACACAGGGATTCAACCCATAACACAGTCTACTTAAGAGAGGGTTAATTCTCTGTTTGGCCACATCAAACAGGAAAATTCTAAATATAGACAATGTGGTTTCCCATCTATCTGGAAAAGAAAATGCAAGTGGAAAGTATTTACTTCAATCATTTAAGACCACTAAATCCATCATGTACTTTTAAATAAAGTCTCTATAATTCAAGACCATACCACCTGGAGATTAAGAATCTAAATAATTGTTTCATCACCTTGAGTTGACTTAATTTTTACAGTCTTTCCTCTTTTCTATTTTTTTCTTAGTAGAACAAATATTTTCATTTACTCTGAGTGAACTCTTGATCAGTTCTTAGTTCTCAACTTCCATCTCCACTTTATTTAAAAGGTTATTTAGAAGGCACCATTCTCTCACTTTCCCTAGGGAGATTATTATTCCCCTCTCTGTGCTTCCACAAGTACATGCCTCCATTGTAGTATTTTGCATTAATTAAAATCATTTTTGTTTTTATGTCTGACTCCTCCATTAGACTTTGAGTAACTGAAGAACAAGGGTTTTCTATCTTATTCATAAGACAATATGTTATGTTCCCAGTTCCTGACATAGTGTCTGGCACATCATGCTTGGGCTACTTTAAGCATCCAATAAAAGTTCATTAAAGATGGAATCTGCTAGGTGTAGCAGCTCACACCTGTAATCTCAGCACATTGAGAGACTGTGGTGGGAAGAACTCTTGAGCTCAGGAGTTTGAGACCAGCCTAGGCAACATAACCAGACCTCATCTCTACTAAAAAATAAAAAATAAAAATTATCCAGGCATGGTAGTGTGCATCTGTAGTCTCAGCTATTTAGAAGGCTAGGTGGAATGATTGCCTGTGCTCAGGAGTTCAGGGCTATGGTGAGCTGTGATCATGCCACTGCACTCCAGGCTGGGCAACAGAGACCCCGACTCAAAAAATAAAAGTAAATAAATAAGATGGAATCAACATAGACAATAGAGGCAGCTTATTTTAAAACTAGACAAGATTTCATATCAAATTTTATCTAATATAGTCTATGTACCTAGTGTCTGGTCAATGGTTTGTTAAAATGTGAACTTATAGCCGGACTCGGTGGCTCAGCCTATAATCCCCCGCCTTTGGGAGGCTGAGGTGAGTGGATTGCCTGAGCCCGCGGGTTCACGACCCGCCTGGGCAGCGAGACCTCATCTCCACAATAAATCAAAAAATCAGCCGGGCATGGTAGCGCATGCCTGTAATTCTGGCTACTTGGAAGGCTGAGGCGGAAGGATCGCCGGAGCCAGCAGGTCGAGGCTGCGGTGGCTGGGAGCGGCCACTGCACTCCAGTCTGGGCGACAGAGTGAGACTCCAACTCAAAAAAAAAAAAAAAAAATGTGAACTTATAACATGGTAAATAATTAACCCAAGTTAGTATTCATCAAGCAGGTACTTTCAAGGGTCATAGAAAAATCAACATTTATTTATTGGACAATCATTATTTTACAGATTCTTAGAAGTATAGAGCATATGGTTATTTGAAACCCTGTGAAATATTTTAAATAAATTGTGAACATTATAATTATAAAGTATTTCAAGTTGATTTAGGTTTTAAAACTTTTCAAAAGTCTATATCATGTTGATGTAATTCCAAGTAATAACTAATATTTATTTGAGTATATCCTATCTGCTACTTTGTAGCTTCCTTGGGCAATAATTTTATCTTTCCTTGGGCTTTATAGAATAGCAAGCTGCTAGTTTGGATCCCTTTTAGCTCCAAAATTCTATTATTCAATTTTATATCCTGTGGTTATATATTTTGTACTTGGTATGCTCCTAGCTTCTTGCAGGATATTAGGATCTTGATTGAAGGATTCAGAAATATATGAGACACATTTTTGTGGTCCATGGAACCACAAACTAGATGTGGCCAAGACACATGAAAATGTAACTGTTATTCAAGATAGATAAGTCCTATTAGAGGCAGAAGATGGTGGTGTGAGAAGGAATAGAACTCTCCTATGTGCCCGAGGAAGCCAAAGAACATTTCATAAAGGATAGAAACATCTGACCTTGGCTTTGATCCATGATTACTAAAAGGTTACCAAAGTAAAACAGAAGCTGACTTTCATGAAGAAGGCCTGCTTGCTTTAAATTTGGTGGACTTTAAGGAAGTTTTCACCCTCGCTTGACTTGTTGAATGGTCAGCAATTTCATGCAAGGGGAGGAGAGCCCAACCACAAGCACCCAAAGGCTCTTCCCACTCTCTTAGCCTGAGAATCGGCAACCTTTACTTTCTGCTTGAGCTCTGGATAGATCTGGAGCTTTGAGGGGAGAACCTGCGTTTAGACGTTCAGGATCCAAGGAGGACTTTTGACCATCGCCCTGACCCCAGAAGCTAAGGCCAGATCGGCACTGTGAACAAACATTTTCAGAAGCTCCTTGAGGAGCATGAGGGAGGCCGGGACAAGTTTCTTTGCACCATAGAAACCGTTTCTTCCATCCCATTGTTCCCCACAGACATGGGGCGTCACCAGATCTTTGATCTCTGTTCTCTTACCTGTCCTCCACTCAGGCCCAGGGTAGATGGGCCTCTTGCCTAAAACTGGAAAACAAGAACCCAAGCCTTTTTTGCTACGGAGCAGGAGCAAAGTCAGCTTCTTTCCTCTCCTGAATCAACTGAAGTTCAATGTAACATGATACAGGATCAGTGGTGACTGAGATGATAAATGAGGTCAAAGGGAAGTGAGGGAATGCATGTCATAGAAGGGAACTTCCACTTATTTAGTAGATCTAAATTTCTAGGTGTGCATTGTCTTTCCATCATTGCACATTCACTCAGCTAGAGTTTTGAGTAGCAACTATGTGCACAGGAACTGTGCTAGATATTAGGCTTGGAACATAAGCAAAATAGCAATAATCTTTTGTTCATGGAAGCTGCATTCTGCTGGGGAAGCAGGATAGTAATGAGATAATCTGTAGTTACAGATCATGATAGGAGTTATAAAGGTGGTAAATGGAATGTGATAGTGAGTCAGGAGGTTGAAGAGACTTTAGATGTGTAAGCTGAGAGGGCTTCCTGGAGGCGATGATATTTAAGTTGAAATGTGAAGGAGGAGTAGGAGCCAGCTATGCAAAAGAGCCAGGCAGAGGGAATTGCAAATGCAAAGATAACAAGTGTTGTTTTATTTGTATTTCAAAACACCCACTTGAAGTAGATGTCATTATTTTTCATTTAACAAGTAAGAAAGTGGGGAAATGAGAACAGAAGAAAAATATAATGAACAGATTTATCTCCTGTCTATTAATAAACAGATTTCCATAGAGAGATGCTTCTCCAGTACCTTGTCTGGCCACCACACTTTCTCTTACGGTGACAAAGTTCTTTCTGCCTATCTGAGCCTTAGTTTCTAGTTCTGTAAAAGAAGCATAAAAACCTACCTTTCAGAGAGATCTGGGGAGGATTAAATAAGCTAGTAAGCTGCTCGGCACCATGCTGAACTCAACCAATGCTTCATCTGTGGTAGCTCACTCCCTTTCTGCCTTTTCCCAGTGCCAGGCTAAAAGACACCATCAAGTGTCTGGGATATGAGTTAATTATTTGGTACCCATGTATTTCTGAGCTGTGAATTGTAAGGGGTCGCCTCAATTTTAATTTTGCCTAATAGTTCACTTAGTGCTGTTAAAAGTCTAGAGTTATCCAGTGCCCTTTAATCGTCAGCATAGTTATATAGGAACACAAGTGTCTTTCAGCGAACAGAGGCTGACCTGATAGTTTAAGCTGCACTGGAAAGAAGTCAATGGTGCAGCACGTTTTCCGTGGCCAGTGAACATGATTTGCCCTATGCCAAGCAGCGGGAGGGAAACACAGAGAGGAGCAGTCCCAATCATTCCTTTTCCTTTTCAACTATCCCTTAGGACCTGGAATTTCTTAACGTTGTCTTGGGCCTCTGTTGACTCGAATCAAAATTGATTAGCAAGGTATCTAGCTGCTTACACTGCTTTAGTAGCAGAGGTACCCATGACATTTCTGCTGTGGCACAACATGGAAGGTCAGAAAGCGCAAAACGGCTTCATACAGGCTTAACTCAAGGGCCTTTCCCAGTCCCAATGTTTCCAATAAAAGGTAGTGGGTTTGGCCTTGTGATGTGGTCTCTGGAGTAAACACTGAATTTACCCACTAACAGACAATATACACATCAGAACTTGTTTCCATCAAAATAGCATAACTGCTGGAAAAGTCAAGAAACTATGAAATGCATATTTTAAATAACAAAAATTTTAAAGTAGTGGAAGGAAACTCTTATCCACTGCAAAGCTTTTGAAAACAGTCACTACCCCTTCCCCTCTCCCACCCACCCCCTTCTGCCAGATTTTCTCACTACCTTTCTACCATCCAAAAAAAAAGAAAGTTAGAAAGCTTCATGCCATATGTTCTTATCATTGAACAATGAATTTTCAGTTTATGAAAAAACACTGGAAGCATTAAGTGGAAGAAAGTTATAGCACTAAGGGGTGCAACCATATAGTCAGCCCATCTTCTTCCCTTCCTCATTTGAAAATGTTTTCTTTCTTTTTTTTTTTTTTTGAGTTGGAGTCTCACTCTGTCACCCAGACTGGAGTGCAGCCTCGACCTGCTGGGCTCCAGTGATCCTTCCGCCTCAGCCTTCCGAGTAGCTGGAACTACAGGCGCACGCTACCACGTCCGGCTAATTTTTGATTTATTGTAGAGATGAGGTCTCACCAAGTTGCCCAGGCGGGTCTCGAACCCGCGGGCTCAGGCAATCCATTCATTTCAGCCTCCCAAAGGCGTGGGATTACAGGCTGAGCCACCGAGCCCGGCTAAAAAATGTTTTCTATTACACATTTTTCTAAGCTACTTTCTAATGTTCTCTGAAGAAATGTGCCCTTAGATTTCTAGCCAGATGTTCCACATCTAAAATATAAACCAGGGCAAAACTTCACTCTTTTCAAAGCTGGGTTGAGGACAGTTTTCTTGTTTTTTTGTTTTTGTTTTTGTTTTTTTCCGTAACCCATAGACAAATACTCTTCTTCCTTTGAACCTTTGGGTGCAATATTCTTCTAAACCCTGTAGGGAGAGAAAATAACAAGTTAGATAAGGTGGCATTTTTCAGAGTTTATAGCACGCTGAACTCAAGATAGCTATAAAAAAAGAAAAAGAAAATCAGCCACACCACGCAGTATGTCCTCACCATAAAGCAGGTGGGCCACAAGTGCCTGTAAGCATTCAGCAGAGAATGCAGAGAGAACTTATGCAGGCTGGTGTAGCTAGAGAGAGACAGGGTGAACTGAGAAGGGCTTGGAGGGTGTGAACGTAGGAAGTGTTTGAAGATGGAGGGATAGAGAAGAAACAGAGAGGAGGGGGAAACATTGGCAGAGCAGGAAAGAACTATTCATGAAAGTCTTTGCTTCATGGAAAGGAAGCGCCATTTGGAATCTGCCCAACAGAATGGAATCTTGGTGCGTGGTAGGCTTTGCTATGCTTCCACCACACACGTGCCCCACATCTGCAGAATGGATGTGGCAGCACCTAGCTGGAAGATTGCAGGAAATGACTGATGAAAACAATAGCCTACCTGGCTAACAAGACCTACTGGAAGGGAAAACTAGCCCAGATGGGGGACAAGCTATGTCCCACATCCACCCCATGATGCGTGTCCTGAGAGGACAGATTTCTTGAGGGAGAAAAGCATTTGAGTGAGGAATCAGGAGAAATATCTTAAAGGTTACCATTCAGGCCAAGGGTGCATGTAAAAGGGGGCATTGTTGTCAAGGAGTCTACCTGACCCCAGATTCTTCTGAAGAATCTGTATTTCCAAGATAGGACCCTCTCAGCACCAGCAAGAAGTGTCTCTTCTCCCAGCTGCCTACTGCCTGTGAGGTAAAATCTAGCTTGAAGATCACAGCAGCTGCTAGAAGAGGTTGTGTTTGAGAGTTCAGGAGGCTTTGTTGATGGAGACATTTAGATACTGAAGACTGACAGGGACAGTGGAGGTATCAGGGGAGAGAAACTTCACAGAGCCTTTTGGGAAGAATTAAACATTCTATCTAAAAAAAAAAAATACCTCCTGGGTTCAAGTTAAAACACACATGCTCCTAAAAATTCCAAGATATCAACAACAGAAACCTCATAGACCCCGAATTCTTTTCTTTGTAATGTACTTCACACAAGAGACAGTGCATTGCGTTGGTTTGAATGTCATTGCATTTGTGCATCAGAAAATCTTTTAGGTTTACTGTGAGTGTGAGGATGCTGTGGGCTGTATGGGATTTATTTTGCTGTTGACGTGGCAAATGGTTTTCTTTAATGTTTTGCATTATTTTCATCTTCATTGTTTCCACCCCCTACTGATTTTTGTTTTTCTCCTCGATGTGGACCAGAGCTTCAAATAATGCTGTAATATTTAGTGTAATTTTGTTATATTTTTTCACTTCCTCTAACCACATAAATCCTTAAAGTCTTTAATGAAAACAACCTTCTATGTTCATGTTTGAGGGGTGCAGCGACATTGGTGTGTAGTATCAACTGTGTCACCAACAACAGAGTCAATGGGGAGAGCTGCCTCAAGAAAAATTCCTCAAGCCACTGACATACCATCAAATACCAATTCCTGGATCATGGTAGGGAAGACACATTCTTGAGGCTTCACAAGGGCTTCAAGGATTTAAACTAGAGCTGGAATTTTCTTGTGCATATTTTTAGTGTGGGTGGAGAAGGGTAGCTACTCTTATTTTCTATTCTGCCTTATCAAATCATTCAGAAGGTTTATGCTATATAAGTCCGGCAAGCCTGACTCAGTAGGATCCTTCCCAAAGTCGCTGATATTATGCAAGAAGGCAATGAAGAAAACATTCTGATTCGTAAGACTTCTTATGGTGAGGCACACTGGTGAATCACAAAGCCTCCATTTCTCTTGAGGAAACCACCTCTGTGTAGGGACCAAAACTGGCAGTACACCACTTACTGTGAATTATTTTTTATTTGATCAGGCACCTCAGACACAAGAATCATGAACCAATGGATAGGTATCTGGTAACTCTGAGGATGCTGTGTCATGGGAGTCATCAGAGCCCCATGGGGATTGGTTCCAGGTCTGGTCCTTTCTGAGTAGTCGGAAAGTGTTGCCCATGTTGTGTGGATGCCACCCTTTGGGCTGTGTAGGGGGCGGCCCTACCGATGACGTAGCAGGCGTAGAGTCGGTTTCCTCACCTGGAGTCTATGCTCAGCTCTGCTGTTAAATTGCTGCGTGTCCTTGGGCAGTCATATAACCTCAGTTTTGCCTTGTCTATAAATAATCCCAATGGTCCCTTTCATTTTAAACATGGTCTCCTATCATTTTTTACTCTCAGTATTATTTGAGAATTTTTTTTTTAATTTTTAATTTTAAATATGTGGGGTACAATTCAGGATTAGGTATACAAATGTTCATTATGCAGGTACCCTTGTTGATGAGTTGTGCCCCCCTCCCCTGGCAGTTTCCCACTACTGCCCATCCCTTTCTTATAGTATTATGATAGTTGTTATTTGGGAATTTTTGAATATGGATTTCATAGTCATTACCAATATAGTACATCGTGTGTGCATATATATATTTTTTTCTTACAGTTTGTTCTTACAATGTGTGTAAGATCTTATATATATTGGTTCTTACAATGTGTGTATATGCATGGGTGTATATATATACATATACATATACATAATCAAGGAAAGATGTAAAAGAAATAAAAGCAAGCTAGAAGTATACCTCAGAAAAGCCATAAGAACTTTGATTCTACTAATAGTTTGGGTGTTTATTCAACCCTCTTGGAAACTTAGTTTGGAGTACCTATGAGTTTTAGTGTCCAGCATAGGGAGAAATACCATTGGAAATAACCATTCCTAATTCACTTAGCTGAAAAAGGAAATAAGAGACATGTCCTGGCAGTAAGACAAAATGATTTCCTTTCCAAATCTTAAAAATTCTGCTTAGGACTGGTTTTATCAAAGAATGTTCTTGCTGACATCTTGTACAGCTTCTTCCATCCCTTAAGCCCATCAGTTAAAATTGTTCCATATTCACTGGAGCTCAGGTCCCCTGGGAGTCATTTAATGGAGGTAGATTAGTATTCATTTTAAAACAAAAGGACTAAATGATGAATGGGTGTGCACTGGGATAAAGCGATTTGGGTTTTGTTTGGTTTGGTTTGGTTTGGTTTGGTTTTCTGGAAAATAAGAGTCATTGGGTGTTTTTTCCAACAGAAATGAAAATACCGTGTTGACTTTTTTTCCCCCTGAGGAAAAAGGGAAAAGAGAGGGCTTAAAATTAATTACAAGACTGTGAAGTTAGAGGTAATTATAGGAATAATTCCCTGGCTGCATAGGTTTTAAGATACCTGAGCTTGTTGCCCTAGAAGTTCTAGAATTTTTTTTTTTTTGAGTTGGAGCCTCACTTCATCACCCAGGCTGGAGTGCAGTGGCACACTCACAGCCACCCCAGCGTCAACCTGCTGGGCTCCAGCGATTCTTCCACCTCAGCCTTCCAAGTAACCAGAACTATAGGCGCATGCTACCACGCCCGGCTAATTTTTTATTTATTGTAGAGACGAAGTCTTGCCAAGTTGCCCGTGCTGGTCTTGAATCTGTGGGCTCAGGCAATCCACTCTCCTTGGCCTCCCAAAGTGGTGGGATTACAGGCTGAGCCACCAAGCCTGGCCTAGAACTTTTACTTCTATAAATGTTCTAAAAAGCAATGGATTTTTTTTCTACCTTGACTACCCATAATTCTAATCAGCTTACAAGAGCTACTTCCACACCTCTAGCATTCTTGGTTACACCTTCTTCCCAAGGCTGGCTGTATTGCCCTTTTCTCTGTGTCTCTATAGTACTTTGTACATACCACTCTTATAATGCCACTGAAATTATATGGAAATTTTGTGTTTCTCTAGCTATAAGTCTGTGAACTCCTTGAGGACAGAAGCCATGTTGTTGATTTTTTTTTTTTTCCTTTCTTTTTCTTCCCAGTTCCCTGCATTATGCCTAACAGATAACGGCACTCAATAAACATCTATTGAATTGAATAAAAAGGAGTATTTGTATAGATCAAATAGTTCAAATGCAGGAACTATGTCCAGATTTGATTAATTCTCAGGGAAATAGGCACAGGTTATCTATGCTCCTTGCTTCTGTGTCCCTGCCAGCCTTATGCACACCCCCATCTTTACCCTAACACCTTGGAACAAGTTCTACTTCTTGCTTGCCTCTTGGTCACAGGGGAAAGAAATCTGATAAACCTACCCATATTGAGTTGTAATTGACTTTAATATGTTTCCCCTGAGTGACTTAATCACCTCTGTTTTATTTGAGCTCTGAGTAATTCTTAGTTAGGCTTTATAACTTTCAGTAAGGAGTCGACCTTGTAGGAGGTTTGAAGGTTATAATCATATACCTGACCTTTCCAAATTCTAACCACTGAAAACAGATACAAAGAGCCATGTGACTATCACAGCATTATTAAAGAAACCCCAATAGACTCCTCAATCACAAAGCCTTTGCTGAGTGGGGATGTGAGAACACAGCTTAAACAGAAAGCTTAACTTGATTCTTCCTTTTCTCCAAACAGGGATGCAGGAGCTACCTTTAGGAAAAGGTGAATCTACAAAATTGACCTAATAAATTTCCTTTCACCATGCCACCAAAATACGACTGGAAAAAGTCACCAAAGGCCTCCTAATTATCAGATATAGTAGACATTTCTTTGTCTAATTTGATTCACATTTTTTTATTTGGCTCTGATGAATACTCCTTTCTTGAATTTCTCTCTTAAGCTTCCAGAATACTACCCTCCCTGATTCCCTCTTCTACCACCAACCATTCTTTCATGGATTCTTCTTTCTCTATTCACCCCTTAAGTGTTGTTATTTCTCTGTGATAATCCATCTTCTCTTCTGACTGTACACATAATCCATCAGCAATCTTATTCATTCCATAGCTTCTACTCTTGTCTGTTTTCTAATAACTCAGTGAAATCAATGTCACCAACCCAGATCACTATCCAATTTCAGATCAAAGTATTCTTGCTTTTTTATTAATGTGTGGTAATAAATAGTGGGTATACAAAGACAATGAGTCTCTACCTTTAAGAAACAATATAAACAGAGTGGAGTGTGGATACCCAAGAGGATATTTTGGAAACAATGAATAAGGAGACTCAGATCATACCAGGAGATTTAGAGAAAGAACTTAGGAAAGATGGTATTGATGACTCTAAAATGGTGATTAATGGTGAGCATTGTTATGAGAGTAAAGGGAGTAGTAACAGCAGAGGGTACTTAAATAAGATTTCTCCACTTGAGTGATCTGCAGATATTCAGAATTGGCATGTTTGTCATTGGTCAGGTTTCCCAGAAAGCAGATTCTGGGCAAGATTTGCATGCAGGAAGGTGCTGGGAGCATGCTCTTGGATGGATACCTGTAGTGGAATGAGGAAAACTGGACTAGGCTCAAGAAAACAAATTGGCGGGGCTCGGTGGCTTAGCCTGGATTCCTAGCACTTTGGGAGGCTGAGGGCGAGTGGATTGCCTGATCCTGCAGGTTCGAGACCCACCTGAGCAACTTGGCAAGACTTCATCTCTTAGCCGGGTGTGGTAGCACGCACCTGTAATTCCGGCTACTTGGAAGGCTTAGGCAGAAGGATCGCTGGAGTCCAGCAGGTCGAGGCTGCTGTGGTGGCCGGGAGCGTGCCATTGCACTCCAGCCTGGGCGACAGAGTGAGACTCCAACCCAAAAAAAAGAGAGAGAACAAATTGTCCTTCAATCTCTACAAAGCCTCTGCTGATCCCAGTGAGAGTTCTCCAGCTGCAAGATCTCCTTAAAAAGTTCTTCAAATGGGATCTGAGAATCAGGTTTTTAGACCCTTGCATCCACTAGTCATGGAATGTGGGCTACCTTTGGGAATGAGCATGACTTTAGGTAAAATAGTTTCTTTGAGCTGAGAGTATGACCCATAGAGGGACTCCACTAAGAGCTGTTGGTTTCCAAAACTCCTTGCAGCTGGAGATGTAAGTACTTTAGTTTTAGAGGGAGGAATTTGGGTAGAATACCGTGATATCTACTACAGTTTACTCTATGTGCTGCTCATATCCACTTGGTTTTAATAATAAGTTCTGGGCCTACATGTAGGTTAATGGGACAAACTACGGCCCCTGCCACTGTAGCTAGTTTGAAGACCATAACTGATACTCATTATCCCTCTCCTCCACTATCTAGCCACTCAAAATTTCCCTCACCTTCAACTAGCACCTCTTCCTATCTTGATGGTTTACATGTGGGATGGTCAGGATGCTCATTTCTGAGGTTTGAGCCCCACAATTACCCCATTCTTCTCATACTGTGGCTGCTTAACTTGTCCCTTTATCATCAAAATTGAACATGAGAATATCAAGAGACACCAGAGTTGATTACTTGAGTGGCAAACATATTCCTTTCCCCCATCCTATAGCAGCAGTATGACCCCTTCCTGATGAGCATGGTTGGTTATACCTTCCAGGATGTTGACCCTTCTTGCCTGCTGGGTCTTGTCTCAAGAAGGATGAAATGACTGGGCAGTAGTCATAGCTCGAGATTTAATTTAGGGACACTTATTATGTCATCTACAAGAAGCATTTTCCCTTTGTGATCTCTAAATCAGAATCTCTAAATTACAGAGCCTGGTGTTGCAGGAACAGCTATGGGTCATCTGGGAGTGATGCTAAGTGGGATCACTTATCCATCTACCCCTCAGTTTCCATGTTTTATACCTACTGGGGACATACTCACTTCAAGTGGACTCTACAGCCTGAAGGATGAAACCCTTCCACGCAGGAAATTCTATCTAAATGACCTCTCATCTGTACTTTCAACAGACTGTTTCACTGCTCTGTCAGGGTTAGCAACTTCTGGAGTAACCGCTGTGTGATCACAGCAATGGGTCCCATTTATATATACCCCAGTGCAGCAGGACTTGTACTAGGTGGTTTTCATCACAATAGTGCCCACTTTCGAACATTGTATTCACATTTTACAAACAAATAATCTGAATCTGAAAAGAGTTATCTACTCACCCAATGTCACACAACATCATAATTGTGAAAGCCAAGATTCAGACCTACCTCTAAAGATCGGGCCCTTTGAACTCTACCGCTTGGCCTCCACATACACAATCTTATTTATTCCCCACGTGAATATTTTGAGATATATATTATTTCTATCTTCCAGATAAAAAAAAAAACAACAACAGAGTCTCTTTCTACTTAGGCAACTTATACTGCGTTATGCCCTTGGGAAGTGGCTCTCCTGGGAACTGAACAAAAGTCTGACTCCAAAGCCCATGTTCTTTCTACTGTACCGGCTTCCCTATTGTGCATCAACCAAACATTATAAAAAAGCATCAAAGATGAAAGGAGAAGTGAAGATACTTGGTGTAGACCATGTTTATGAGGTTTAGCTTTTAATCCAGATGAGCAAAAGGGTCAAGTTACTTATCTTATGTGTTGAAGATTAAAGGGTGGGGTGGAAAATGGACCTCCTTGATCCTGTGCTACCTACAGCTTCTATAAAAGCCCCAACCTTGAAACTACACTCAGCACTTACATTCACCTTGAATAATTCTAGATATGACTGGGAGCAGTGGCTCGTGCATATAATCCCAGTACGTTACGGTGGGAGGATCACTTGAGATCGGGAGTTTGAGACCAGTCTGGGCAACATCGTGAGACCCTATCGCTACAAAAAATAATAAGTACATAAATATAAATAACTGGACATAGTGGCTTGCATCAGTAGTCCTAGCTACTTGGGAGACTGAGGCAAGAGGATCACTTGAGCACAGGAGTTTGAGGCTGCAGTGAGCTATGATTATACCACTGTACTCCAGTCTGGGCAACAGAGCAGGACTCTGTGTCTTTAAAAAAAAAATTGTAGAAGATGGATGAGAAATATTTGCATTGTATATCACCCAGAAGAGTATTTAAGAAGATGCCATGAGTCATCTGATTTCTCCCCGAAGTCTTTCATCAGCTGCATTGCTCACTGGGGCTCCTCTCCCTCTCTAGCATTTCCATCTCATGAGGCTAAGCTCCTCGTGTTCCAGTTCTTTACAAAAACTGGGCTCTAGGTACATGCAACACAATTCCATGCAGTGGGTGCTACTCACACAGTCAAGCTATGCTGTCTTCAGCTACTTCCATCCCCAGCCCCAAATTCTGGTGAATAAAATTCCCTCTACCTCAGTCTTCATGATATTGGAAGATTGTGCATACCAGAAGGCAGAGGGAAAGCTGCCATCTGAGGTAGATCTCTCTTCCTGCTGTGCACACTTCTACTGAACGGGTCTTTCCTAAAACACCTCTTAGTCTGAAGGTCTGTGCTCTTCATCTTGGTACCTAAAGTCCTTTGTCATTTGGCACTGGGGTCTTACCTCTCACATTCTGGCCTCTGTATTCCAATTAGTTCTACTGACCCCTGCTGGTTCCAGGTCTTTGGACATCTTCCTCCTTCCTGTCACTTCCTTTTCTCTTCATGAGCCAAGTTCTCCCTGCCTCTCAAATCCTGCTTCTACCACAAACCCTTATCTGATAAGTTTCCCCATCCTAACCTTTCCTATTTATTATTATTTACACTCATAACTCAGTACAATGGTATAATACTCATTAATTATGTTAAACTAAATTTCTTTCTATGTAAACCTCCATTTCTGCTGATAATATTAAACTTATCAATTCACTGTAAATAAGTCATCCAGAGCCAGTGCAAGTTCTTCATGTTATTGATTGAAGATTTGCTCCTATCCTTTTCTTCTCTTTCTCTTGATGATGATCAAGTTTCAAGAAGGGGATTGGTCTTCAGGCCCCCACTTTCCTCACTGACCAATGCCAGATTCATGTGGTCTGTACCCCTGTATATTGGTATCTTCTAATGTTTGTGGTCCTCCCATGACTTCCAATTGGATGGCCTTCTCAGCACTTATGGACTTCTGCAAAGGACTCAGAAAATCTCTCAGCTGCTCTCTCCACACCCTGCTTGGGTGTGCAGACTCCTGTGAGCCTGACCTGAGATCCATCTGCACAGAGGTATACCTCTCAGAATGGGACAGGTTCTGCCCTGTGATTCTTCTAGAATCTACCACTCCAACTTACTGAGTTGGAGTAATTTCATAGTTTTCAAAGTTTAGTTCAAACTCCTACAGGCTCTACCCTGTGATTCTTCTAGTGATTCTCCAACTTACTGAGATTTTATGCCATTTAATTCTGAGAAACTCAACCTAGAGTTGGGGACATAGACATCACATGCCTATGTCTAGCCTCTCTTCCATCTCTTGCTTTTCTCTCCCAAAGTCTCATCCCCTGTCCCTAAAAGGGTATTGATTTTCTCTCTATATCCTTTTGCATCAAATCTGTAGCTTTCCCTACTCTATGATTCTTATATAACTTCCACCTGTTAAGTCTTCCATACTCTAATGCAACTTATAAATCTTTTCTTTTCTCTCAAAAGTCCCAGCTCTTGCAAATCAAAAGCTCTTTGGCTTTCAAAACTGTTGACTCTGCTACGAATTTCAAGGACCTATTTTGGAACTCAAAGCCAAGAATTGAACATTTTGTCCTTGATGCTTCTTTTGTGTCCTATCCTCCCAGAAGCAGAATGCTCCAACATTCTTTAGTTTAATGCTAGAAAGGCCGAAAGTTTTTTTAAAAAATAAATAGAAAGAAAAATACATTTAATTTTATAATGTTATTTTGCTACACTAGCTGCTCATATCAATTTTCTATATTTAATTATGTGGTCTTTCATTTTTTAAGTGCCCTTTAATATCTTAACTCTAGTATTAAAAATTTAAGATTTTTTTAGGGCAGAGAATAAGTTAAAGAAGTTTCTTGTATTCCTTAGAGTGCCTGAATTCATTCATTCATTCATTAGGCAAACATTTATTGAATACTAAGAGCTGTTGACAAAAAGATAAGTAACAAGTCTTGTCCTTCATGAGTTTATGAGTTAATAAAAAGTATTATTAGGTAATCTAAGAATAGTAGAAAGTAAACCAAGATAACTTAGAGGAGAAAAATATAAATCAAAATGAGAAATCCAAAATAACTTCCTAGAGGAGGTGACACTTGAGCTGAGTTTTGCAGGGTCTGTTAGTTAAACATGTGGAAGAGAGTTACATTCTGTCCCTAGAGAACTGCATGGATGAATAACTGGAAGCGTATTTGGGAACTACAAGTATTTAATTGTGCCCAGAAGAAGTAAAGTCTTTGGTGGTCAGAGAGGAAGACAGTGGAGAGATGAGGTTAGTATTCAGTAAATATATCCAGAAGTACCTTTTATGCTTATTGGGAGTTTGAACTAAACTTTGAAAACTATGAATAATCCTAAAAGGACTTCAAGGATGATGGTTCATATAAATTCCTAAATATTTTAAAGAAAAATCACTCTGACCACAGTGTAGAAAATATAAAGAAGAATGAACTGTATTTTGGGGGGGGGGGGGCATTCCCAAATTAGAAGGGACAAAAGTTAGAAAATTATTGCAAAATTCAGATAGGGAGTGGTAAGAACCCAAATAAAAACAATGAAATACAAAGCAGGGAAAGATATAGACGTTTAGTAGGTCAAATCTTCAGGCCTTGGATGTAAGAGTTGACAAGAGAGAGGATAAGGCTGAGGTTTCTAAAATCATTGAGTGATTGTGAAAATAGTTTCAGTCTCTGAATTGGAGAAGGGCAAATTTTAGGGGAAAAAAAAACCAAGTTCAATGTGACTGTATTAAATTTGACATACCCAAAGGACATGAAATAGAGACGTCCAGTGAAGAGCCTCATGTTTGGATCTGCAACTCAGCCAAGTGTTGGTACTGGAAGTACTGGTGTGAGCAAACATAAAAGAGACTTGCTGTGGGCCAGAGGAGCGTGGAAACATGGAGAAGTAAAAGGCAGAGAGCAGAGTCCCAGGGAAGATGGTGCAGACCGAGGAGAAGAATCCTCAGAGGCAAGTAAGAAGGAATTGTCTGGAGGAAAAGAGGATAGCCATGGAGATAGGGCACAAAATCCAGGGACGAGAGAGGTAGAATTGGTAATAAGAACAGAAAACTAACGAGGAAGCGACTGGAGATTAAAACCATCAGAGCTCAATGGTATAAGGAGAAAATAGGAATGAGTTCTGCTTTATCCAGATTAACAAGGAAAAAAAGTGGAGGTGTTGAGTCAATGGAAGGATTTTCGACCACATTCTAAGCAATAAAACCGAGTTTTAATCAGATGAATGCCCAATCATGACATGTGAATATAAGGGCAACCCATTTTGATAAGTTATATAGAGACCGCCCCCCTAAATGAATGAACTTTTAATATAATACATAAACAGTATACTTATCAGGGTAAAATTTTGCAGCAGTAAACTGTTTACTTTCTCTCTACCTTCAGAAAATGCTAGACAACAACAAAATCCTACATAGAAATATATTACTCTACATGTAGGAGAATTATAACCTGTCCTCAGTTTATACATCGTAATACTGAGGACTCATGAGGATCCCTTTCTCTGCAGAAGGTTCTGAACAATTTCCAAATTGTAAAGAAATGTTCCCAGCCTCCTGTCATGTTATGTGAGCTTGTCATCCCTGGTGTCAGGGACATCCTTGGTGACATCCTTGGGAGGGTGTCTCCATAGAGTACAGTAACCCTGCCGCCTCTGCCTCAAAAGAGCTATTTTCTTTCTTGCACATAAGAAGCTTCAAGTTGGCTGCGTGGGTAAGAGAAGGCTTTATAGCTAGGAGCTGTCCTCCTCGGGAGCCCCATTAAGACCTGTCAAGGTTTCCCACTTCCTTTCTGTGTTTATTAGTCCTGGAATAAACACAGTAACATTTGAGAACCGTCATCACATCTCCAGCCCATCTTAGATGCTTGTTTGATTATATTTTCATGCTTAGAGAACAGTTTCTTCCCCAGGAAACATACCCCCTGAGTTACTTCACATACCATAGAAAGGCAGCCCTCACTGCTGTGCTTGCCAAACAGTCTGTGACTGAAGAGATCACACCCAAGCTTCGCTGTGGAGATAGAATCAATTCCAAATATCCCAAATCATGAAGCATCAGGCATCCCGGGGTTAGCATTTACCTCTTCTATCCAGAGAGGATAGCACTGAACCCTGCAAATATGCTGGGAGACTTTTAAAACCCGTAAGAAATGTACCTTTCAGTATCACTTCTTCTTTATCTTGAGAAAAATGTCCACTTCCCAGCACAATAATGTGCTCCTCTCCTTCCTTAATCATCTTGATCAGCAAAGCATGATTTTAGTGAATCACCATCAACTTGTGTATAAGTAGGTGGGAAGCAAGCGCTCGCTCTAAGTAAGTGCTGCATAGATAGGTATTCGGAAAAATTAAGTGAATTTTCTGATAAAGAGATTGTTCAATCCGGGGGTTCATAAATTGCCATGAGTTCCCAAAAGTACATTAATAGGCATCAAAAAGAAGAATTTTTCCCGACTCTGTCAGTTCATAAGTCACCAGGATATAGCTCATCTGATCCAGTGGAATGATAACACTGAAATATATATGATTTATTATACATATATTTTTAAAAGAAACTGATTTTCTTTCCCTTGACAACTCAGAAATTCCACAAAATGGGTTATTTTTGCTAGTTTAGAATTTGAAGAATCGTCATCCTTAGGAAGTGCACACTAATGATTCCTCACCAGCAGCATTCCTCCTTCATCCTTCTGAATAGTACCTGAGTTTGTTTGGGTATCCACCCCTCTCCCAAGCATCCCAGGAGACAAAGGGGTGGTGTGGGAGGTACAGCTGGGAGGTGGGAAGCTAACTAGGCAAGATTAGGCTCTCCGGTAGTGACTGTAATTGGTCTAGTGTTGGTCATGTGGTCTCTGTGCTTTGATTGAAGGAGTATCAATCACAGATGGTCTTTTCTACCAGTCTAACACCAGACCTGGAATCCTGACTATTAGTGAGCACTTTAGGCTAAAGCACTGTGTATCTGTGAAGATGCTTGTTAGAATGTCAAGAGGACTAACATCTTAAACTATGAATTACCCACAAATATTGTGGGAGTACAAATGTATGTTGAGTATATACTCCAGTGGGACTTCACAAATATTTATCACATATATACTAATAGGACATATAAAGAAAATACAGTTGAAGATGAAGAAGACACAGTCCTTGTCCTAAGAGAAGTTATAATCTAGTGGGAGTGACAGATACTCAGAGTGATGTAACAAGCAGTTCAAATAGGGATCAATAGTGTGGCTTGAGAGTAGAGTTGAGTACTTTTTGCAGGAGGAATTGTAGAAGATTTCAGACAGAAATGACTTAAGACCTAGACTTGGGTAGACAGGATTTCAAGAAGTGCACAAAGGACAGTCCAAACACTTGAAATTTATAGTGAATTTACTTGAAAGAAACAATAAAGCAAGACCTTGATGCAGAGTGTTTCACTGGACTCAGAGCTGGAGGACCTGAGTCTGAGTTCCACCTCTATCACTTTGAGCACATCACTGCACACTACTTGGTTTCCTTCTTTGTAAACTGAGGATTTGAGTTGGGTCATCTGTAAGGCATTATGTAACCCTGGTGTGTCATGATTCTACTAATGCCTCAAGAGGTTTGTTTTTTTTTTTTTACCATGAACTTTGCTACAATACTCTTTGACCAAGTGTTGACCCTAATAGTATTTATGTATTCCTTTTTAAAGTGTATGTTGCTTTAGTAGGTCCTAGAAACCATCCTAACAAGCAGTTAACAAGCATAGCATGGTGGCAGGACATCCCTTTGCTGGTTTCAGAGCCTAAAATTGCTCTGAGGAAAACAGATCATTTATTATATTTTCTTCTCTCTGATATAATTACCTGGAATTGTTGGGATTTGTAATACTAGCAATAAGTAGAAGGTTAAATTAAATGACATCTGGAGCTTAAGATTCCATGTTATTTAGTGGATATCCTCTAGCAGGTCTCAGATTTGTTTAAAACAGCCATGGTAACAATAACTGCCTGTTCTTTTATGACTGAATAGATTTTGGAGTTTGATGTTGTACTTTTAATGTTAAAATTGGTTTTGATATACGGGAAAGGAAAGATAAAACAGAATGTAATCGGGAACAGACTACTGTGTTGTACATGAGAATATGTTGGATTGACCTGTTTATATCAGTAAAATTTCACTTTTGGCTGTTGGTGCTGAGAATAAGATCCCCTCGGTGATATCAGTTAGCTGGTTGTTGTTGTTCTTGGCAAAATACAGAAATCAATTGTGGTTAACTTAAGCAAAAGGGAATTTATTGTTAGAACATGGATGTGTATATCGAATGCAGCTCTAAGCCTGAAAGGAAGACAGGAGGATTGGGCTTGGAAATGAGCAGAGACCAAAGGACCTCCAATAAGCCAAGAAGGAGGAGGAACAGTCAGTCTCCAGTAGGCTTCTGGTCAGTTCATACTGTTGCAGTATATATTATCACCTTTATTCCTTTCATTCTTACACCAGCAGTTTGAGATTAAAAGACAAGGGGTGAAACATACTTAGCCAAACTTAGATCACCTACCCATTCTCGGTGTCCCAGGGGAGAGGAAAAGAAAGGATCTGACCTTTTCTGCTTCTGAGCATACTCTCTCACAAATCATACCTCTTACACATCAGTAGTATGCAAATTACCAAAAGATGGCATTAGGAAGGGAGAACAAATGCTGGGCAGACAAAAAGTGACAAATGACCCATAGATAAATGATGATGTCTTCAATTATAAGTAGCATAGATATTTATTCAAATTTACTTAAATTAGAAGGGAATTATTAGCTTATATAACAAGAAGTCCAGACTTGAGGCAATCTTTAAAACTGGTTGAATCAATAGCTCAATAAGGTCACAGAGTTCTAGATTCATTCTATCCTCTCTTTCTACCATCTTCAGGCTGTTGGTTTTGCCCTCTGGCCAGATGGCCTCGTAGCTGCAAGATGGATACAGCATTTTCAGGCGTCACATCCAGACATGATAAAATCTGGACAAGGAAAGAGACCATCTTTTTCTGAGTTTCTTTCTTCTGGAGAAGCCTCTCCCAGAAGCAGCCCAGCAGACTTTCCCTCATCCCATTGGATAGGATTGGTCCTCAGGAACATGCATAGGATGGAAAGAATGGAATTACCATGATTGGCTTAGACTAGATAACATTCTCTCCCTAGTCCCTGAAAATGGGAACCAAGTCAGCCTTGCATGAGTCATGAGTCACATGGGGATTAACTGGATACTTGAATGGAACTAAAGTTTTATTAGAAATCAAGGTGTGGGAGTAAGATTGGAAAGGTTTCCAATAGCATCCAATGTAGTCCATTATCCTGGAATCTGGAAATTCTTTGTGGAAAATTGGTCCATTGGATGAACTTTGAATTGAATTTCCCCCTAAGCCATAAACCTGGGATGTAATACTTGTAATAATTCTTATTATAAGGTAAATATCTTGGTTTTGAAATAAATGAAACTATAAATTTGTCTGGCTTTGTTGAGAGAAATTTCAGCCCCATCTATTTGGGATTTTAAATGCAATCTTTTATTATTTTAAATGCAATCTTTTATTAGTATCCTTTCATTAACAAATGTTAATGAACTGTTGGTATGGCTAGAGGACTGGAGAGGTAAGCAGGAAGATAACTTCCTGCCACCTACCTTCAAGCACATTGATACTTCTTTATACCACTCACAGATTGAAAGCCAACGGTCCATCAGTTTCCCATCAAGAGACCCTTGTTACAAAAAATAATGCTGGAATGCCTTGGTTTTATAGCTAGTATTTTCTCAGTCGGGGCCTAATGTGCAATTTTCCCTCTTGTTCATGAAGTTGTTTAGTATTGTAAATTATACATTAGTCTCCAAACTGCTGCAAGCATCACCTCTATTATTTGTGTGCTTCATCAATAAATTATGCCATTTCAATAATATGCAAATTCCTACCAACATTTTTGGTCTTGAAATTACCAACCTCAAGCTTGTATAAATAATATATGGAAATGTAGATGGTATCTGCAAACTGATTTTATTACTGGGCACTTAATGGTAATGAAGTATAATATTTAATTGGATGACTTCTTTATAAAAATCTGGAAATGGGTCCCAAGTTTTCCTGCATTCCTCTCTTAAAAATAAGTACATTTACCTACTTATGGGGTAAATGATAGGATTCTGAGGGATAAAGACTGCTTGAAACCCAAAGGATAGCTTTAGAGAAACAACCCTGTTTAAAGTCAGTTATGGTTTGTCTGCATTTAGGACTTTGTGGATGCGAATGATGGTCTGAGCCTGACAACATTTCTCACTAACAAACTGAATATAGCTTTGCTGCCAGTAGACATATTAAATGATAGGTGCTTGGGCTGATTAAGACACATAATTGTGAGTGGCTTTGTCAACCTTGACAAGTAACGTATAAAACATGCTTAAATCTGTGGATTTGCTATAGAACAGAATGCTGGAATTTGTGTTCTAATTCAGAGCCATCTTGAAAGACCCATCTGATCCAAAGTTCTCTCTGATCCAAAGGAGCAATAGGGATCTTTGGAGAATGGGGAACAAACGGCTGTGGGATGTCTGTAGCTGACCCTCTGTGTGACGTCCTACACATGCAGGGCCTTTGCCCAGCCCCTAGTTCTCATTACTGTTTTACTTAGTGAGGAAGCAAGTTACCTTATCAGAACCTAGGGTGATCCCACCACACCAACTCAGTGGCTGCTCCGCTTTGAATATCAGGCGGGGAATTCCTCTTTACCTTCCCATGTCCCTTTCCTTCTTGTCCTCACACCTGGCTGCCTGCAGTCCCCTAACTGTTCTCTCTCATGAGTGTCATCACCCTACCCTAGGATCCTATCACCCTACTTCACTGGCTCCTCCCCACTTCTATCTTCTTCTTAATGTTGCAAATACTTAGAGTATTAGTTCTGGGACCTTGCAGTGAGATCGCCTGTTGAGATCTTCTCATTTTACTAATAATATGATAACAATTGCATAAATTGTATTATATTAATAACAATGGTAATTTTATTATGCAAATAATATTTGTTATTTTATTCGTAACCAGGAATTATGACCATAATAGCAACCGTAATAATAAAATCACTCTTTATTGTATGATCCCTATGTGGTAACCACTGGACTAGACAATCTTACATGATTTCTTTTGTTTAATCCTCTAAACAATACTAGAAGCATAGGGCCATTGTTATTATCCCCACTTTGTATCTTTATATATTTTTTTCCTTTTGCACTGCAGCTGTGTCCCTTTTGTTATCCAGCTATCTACTGAGATTTCTTTTGACATTGTCTGGAAATTTTCAATTCTAGATTCTTTCATTGTTTCATTTCAATAACAGTCTTCTATTTTATGACTCTGCTAACCTCAAGAGTCTCCTTCGAATATTGTTTTCATTTGAAGTACTGAAGTATACTTCTAATTATAGTAATTCTGTTCTGTTTTATTATTTTTTAACTGTTTGTTGATCTCAGTTCATAGTTTTCATATTGTTTTTGGTTTACCCCAAATATTTGGTAATTTGATTCTTGTCTCTTCACTTAGTGTTTGAAATATGTGGGGGCAGAGGGTGGGTGATGCAGTTTTTTTGTTGTTGTTGTTTTGCTTTTTCAGAGCAATTACAGATACTCTGAAATGAAAGGAAAAGAAAAGATACATGCTTATTGTAGTGTGCTGGAAACTTTCCCTCTAGGTTTGGGGATGCCTTACCCCTCCTAAGGGTCTTTAATTATGCTTAGGGATGCCTGTCCAAGTCCTAGAGCCCCTCTCACTGTTTCAGAAAACGGAGGAGGCAGACTAGGGAAGTAACAAGACAGCCAAGCAGAATTTAGTTTACCAAATAATCACATAGGCATGCCTCTCCTATTTATACTGGTTTACCCTAAGAACAGAGCACATTTTTAGTTGCTCTCACCTTCACAAGGTGCTCTCTTGCTTGTATTTGGGGGCATGGTTTCCCCTAGTCTTAGTCTCCATCAGATTTCTAACTTTTAGGAATGATCCAAAATCTCTAGCCCTTTATTGGCATAAATCTTTATTTTCTACTGCTGTGTGGTTTTATAATTATTTTAAAATACCTTGCTATCGTTTTAAGAGATTTTGTAGGGGAAGGGGGGGTGGGAATTCCTGGATTCAATCAACCATTTTGATGTAACCTTTATTCCCATTTCACAGATTAAAAAACTATATTTCTCTTAAAGAATGTACCCAAGAATCTGAGCTTCTAGTTATTCTTACCAAGTATTCTTATGCCGGAGCCTGTATGTCCAGTTAATATGTATTCTGATTTTTTAATACAGGCTTTTCGGTTTATATATAATCACATACGATGGTTCATTTGATCCATACAATATAATCTGTAAGGTAAGGCAAGGTACCATGACTGATATCTAAGTCTATTGATAAGGAAACAGACTCAGAGAAATGTTAAGTGACTAGCTCAGGGACTCACAGCTAATGGCAGCAAATATTTCTCTCTATTCAGCAAAGCATGCTTGGCTCATAATAAGAACGCAGGGTACAAATAAAAGCTTATGCCCCTGTACTCCACAACCTCATAGCATAGAACCCAAAGCAGAATTTAAGTTCCTAATTCTCAATAAGTCTAAGCATCTTTATACTAGGCCTTGGTTCTGTTGTTCTTTTATCGAAATTTTTTTGTTAATACACAAACACATATACCTCTACACACACATACACACACACACACACTCTGTTGAGAGACTGCAAGTGCCAAGAGTTGGTATGTTTTTTATATAACTACACTCAATAGTGCATTGATGTTTCATGCAAGCATACATCAAAGAATTAGCCCTCAGGTTTGCAAAAGATTTCCAATATGGCCTCAATGCTCCAAAAGTAATACATCTCTGTTTCAAGGTAGCTGTGCAATAAGCTTGGAAATAAAAGAGAAAGAACCAGCAGTATCAAAGAGAAAACATTGACAAATCAGAAGCTTACTGAAGAATCAAATCAGCTGGGGAGTCTGGTGGACGAAGCTGCTACTAGACACTTCAAATAACACCAAGCTTCTCTTAAGCGAGCACATTGCACTGCAGACTTCCAAAATACTGTCATTGACAACCAAAGAAAAAATAGCAAGCCTGGGATGAAAGAATTATAAGCATATTGCATGACATTATATTGATTTGGTTACTGTCACCTCAGTCATTTTACTCTCAGTGGAAAAGTATGAAGACATTAGCTATCAGTGATGAGAGGTGTGGCTAAAGTGAAATGTCATTACCTCTGCTGAAAAAAAGAGGGTTGATCTAAGTCCTCACTTACCCCTTTCATCAGTTATGGTTGCTAATAATACTAGTAATAACTACCACCATATGTTCACAGAACTATTGAGATGGATTTCAAGGCTCCAAGTAGGGAATTCTATTCAATACATCCCTACTACTTTGTGTTATTGCACTAATGAAGAGCAAAGGAAATAAATAAAGGAACAATAATTTACATTTGATATTGCTTAATTATAGATTTTTTAAAATAAAATTGCCTTTGAAAATTCTAGTCAAAATATTGTGAAATAAATAGGTCATTTAGTGACTAAATTATGATAATTAGTGCGATAAGAGAACATCTTCTGAGAGGTTAAGTGACTTACTCTGGGTAGCACAGCTTGCAAATGATTGAATGATGAAACCAAAACCCATACTCCAGTCTTCTCTCTCTGAATCCCCATAGTTATGCCACACTGCCTTGCTAATCTCAGCAATTTTTAAAAGAACAACTCTGGACTACTGGGCTTTTCCATCCCTCAGATGGGATACCCCACTTTGTAGACATTTGGGCTTAGGATTCACCAACACCACAGGACTCGTGGAATTTTTCTGCTCTGTCCCCCAACTCAACTAATCAGACCTATAAGTCCAGTAGAAAATCACAGAGCTATGTAAAGCAACCTGGTATTTCTCCTTATTTTACTGAAATAACAATTTTCTTCCTGTGGCTTCTTGATTAACATGACATTTTTGTCAATTATTTTGAGTGCCAGTTATTAATATTTTATCTGACTAAATACAATTTCTAAGATTCAAAATGTATTGAGAAATTTAGCATGGTACTGCTCAGAGCTATATATGATTTAAAAATAGAATTTGGGGCTGATTCAGAAATCTCACTTCAGCTCTGGACTAGCTATGATTGAATTTGGTTTAAAAAAATAAAGTGTATTCTGGCATTTGGGCCTCATTTAAAAAATTATGAATTGCAAGCATTCATTTCAGCTTTAGCTTTTTAGCCCATTCATTTGAGTACTTCCCAAAAAAATGAAGACAGGCCATAACCATAAAATCTTACAAGGGGTCAGATTTATATCCTCCTTGGTATTTAATTTGAATACTTTGACTTCAAAACTGCTTTACAATCACTAAAATAACAAAACCAAGAGTTATAGTTCAGAAGCCAACAAAGGAGATAAAATGTGAAATACACAAAATACTTAGTTAATTCAAAAGAAGACAGAAAAGAGAGAAAAAATGAAACAAAGAGTGTATGGGAAAAATAGAAAACAAATAGTAAATGATTGACCTAAACCTAATAATACTAATAATGACACTAAAAGTAAATGATCTAAATGTTCTAATAATGAAGCAGAAATTGTTAGATTTGATTTTAAAAATCAAGGCATAATTATATACCGTCAAAAGAAAAACATTTTACTATAAAGACACAAATAGGTTAAAAGTAAGAAAGATGAGCCGGGCTCGGTGGCTCAGCCTGTAATCCCACGCCTTTGGGAGGCTGAGGTGAGTGGATTGCCTGAGCCCGTGGGTTTGAGACCCACCTGGGCAGCGAGACCTCATCTCTACAATAAATCAAAAAATCAGCTGGGCGTGGTAGTGCATCCCTGTAATTCCAGCTCCTTGGAAGGCTGAGGCGGAAGGATCGCCGGAGCCCAGCAGGTCGAGGCTGCGGTGACCAGGAGCGGCCACTCACTCCAGTCTGGGCGACAGAGTGAGACTCCAACTCAAAAAAAAAAAAAGTAAAAAAAATGAAGAATATATACAATGCTAACACTAATCAAAAGAAAGCTGAAGTGTCTATGTAAACATAAGACAAAGTAGATTTTAGAATAAAACATATTAATAGAGATAAAGAAAGTCTTTTCATAATGATAAAGGAGTCAATTCAAGAGAACAAAACAGTTCTAAATACATATATACCTCTTTACAAAGTTTTGAAATACATAAGACCAAAAAAAACAAAAAAAAAAACAAACCAATAAAGTCACAAGGAGAAATGGACAAATCCACAATAATTGCCAGAGATGGTCAATGTCCCTTTGCCAATAATTTTTAGAGCAATAAGACAAAAAATTATCAGTGATACAGTATACTTGAACACTATCAATCAACTTGACCTAATTTACTTACAGAACCCTCCACTCAACAACGACAGAATACACATTTTTTTTTCAACTATATATGGAAATTTACCATTATAGACCATATTCTGGGCTAAAAAAAACTTGTGACTCAAGCCTGTAATCCCAGTACTTTGGGAGGCTGAGGCAACTTGGTGAGACCTCATCTCTACAATAAATTAAAAAATAAGCTGGTTGTGGTAGCGCACACCTGTAGTTCCAGCTACTTAGAAGACTGAGGCGGAAGGATTGCCTGAATCCAGCAGGTCGAGTCTGCAGTGGCCATGAGCGTGCCATTGCACTCTAGTCTGAGTGATAGACTGAGACTCTGACTCCAAAAAAACAGCATGCTTTCCTGATACTGTTGTGTATAAGACAAGGATGGCTGCTGACACCAGTTTTATGCAACATTATACTAGGGGATTTAACAAATGTAATCAGGAAAGAAAAAAATATTTATAAAGTCTTTATTCACAGAGACATAAGCGCCTGTATAGAAAATTCAATGAAATCTACAAAAACAGTGAGTAGAATTAATAAATGAGTTTATCAAGGCTGCCAAATACTAGATCGATATGCAAGATTTAATTGTTTTTCTATATATTAGCAATGAACAATCAGAAATCAAAATTTTGAAAAAATACATTCTAATAGCATTAAAAAACGAAACATAGGGATATATCTGACACAAGATATGCAAGATTCATACAACTTAAACTGTAAAACATCACTGACAGGTATAAAGAAGACCTAAGTAAATGGAGAACAAATAAAAAGAAATACCCTTTCCCATAGCTTGAAAGACTCATTATTCTCCCCACATTGATCTATACATTCAATTAAGTCCCATCAAATACAGAGTTTTTTTGGTGAAAATTGACAAACTTATTCTAAAATTCAGGTGTAAATGCAAATGACGTAGAATAGGAAAAATGACTTGAAAAAAGAAGAAACTTAAAGAGCTACCCTGACCTGATTTTTAGAATATCATACATATATATGTAATGTATTTATAAATACCATAAAGCTACAGTAAACCAAACAGCGCAGTATTGGCATAAAGATAGACAAGTAGAGCAATGAAACCTAATAAAAATAGTTCCACATGTATATAGACAATTGGTTTTTGACAAAGATGCAAAAGCAATTCAGTAGAGAAAAGATAGTCTTTCAACAAGTTGGACTGGAACAATTGGGTGGCTTTATGCCAGAAAAAAATTATAATTATCTTGCAGCATATAAAAATTAACTCAGAGTAGATCATAGACCTAAATATAAAACCTAAAATTATAAAATGCCTAAAAGTGAATATAGAAAAAACCTTTATGGCTTGGGATTAGGCAAAGATTTCTTTGATATAACACTAAAAATATGATCCATAAAAAGAACAAATTGACTAATTGGATTTGGGCTCAGGATGTGACTTCAGCCACCCCGGCCTTTCTGAGAAGAAGACAGATCAACTTGAACTCCAAATATATTCACCATTCCTCTATAAGACCCTAAAATTGGAATTGTATTGCCTAGAAATCTTTTTTTTTTTTTTTACTTTTAAATATAGCAGTAATGATTAACCTCTATATAGCTGAGTTCAAATTACAGATGGATTTTCTGTGTATCATAATTATACAGCAGTTTTCTAAAGTGGATGTTGTTAGTACACCTATCTCATGCATGAGTAAATGGAGGCGCAGAGAGATTCTGTTATCTGCCCAAGATTACAGGGCTTGAAAGTGATGGACCTGGCTCCCTGACCTCATAGCCTGGTTGTTTTTCTGCTGTTTCACTTTGTCTTTCTATATAGAATGGTGAAATGGTTGGTCCTTGATTTTTAGAAAGAAGTGTCTTTAAGCCAGTTCTTGCTAGGTGAGATTAATGACAGCATTAATTCTTTCAAGAAACCAGGAAATTACTTAGTAAACCTTTATCTTTCAAGCCCATCATGGCTACCATCCATGTTTGCAAGCATGGCTGAAGTGGAAAAGTGCATGACCAACCTTCCTTTCCATCTGAATTAGAAATAGATTCTGCCTTAGCCTTTAATGACACATTGCCTTTCTCTACTCAGACTGCTGTAAATTAATGTAATTCCCAAAGTGACTACCAAATGCCCATGGTGTAACCTCTTCACCCAGTAGGATCTAACCCGATATTCCTCTGATGTTGTCTAAATAGATGACTCACTTCAGGGAGTCTCCCTTTGAATTCAGTGCTCTTGGCATTTGCCCCAGTTCTGTAATAGCCACATACCCCAGGGGTAAAGTAATGGATCTGTGGCAATCTGGCTGTCCCCTTTATTTCTCTTTCACATTTGTTTACACATTTGTGACTGTCCTCTGAGAATGGCACAAAGTAGAAAGGATAATATCCTCCCACTATTCTCTCTAAGGGTCAAATCCACATGGGCAGTCTTATCAGTCTCAGTCAGATTATTCTTCAATTGTGCTCCTAGACACAGTTAAGCCATTTGAAAACCCAAGTAGAGTGTCGTTAACAGAATCTAATTTAGGCCAGAACATGTACTGCAAAAGACAATATTTAAAAAAGGTAAACGAATTAAAGTGAATGTTTCATGTTCTAGCTAACCATTTAGAAGGTGGGGTATGGACACTTTATAAATGCTATCTATAGAAATGCAAAACTGTGTTTTCTTATTAATAATTGCCCTAGTTCTTTTCCTTGGTAAATAAATTCATTGTCATATTTGCATATCATCACAAGAAATGGAAATGGAGTAAGAACTCTGAGAAACAGTGATTGGAAATAAAATACCTCAAGTATTAAAAGATACAGATATAGATACAGGTATAGATAGATACAGATACTAGATATATAGATATAGGTGCAGTTATAGATCTTTTGTCCAATTCTTTTTTTTTTTAAGAAATATATTTTGATTTAATATCCGCAAGCATTGAAAAAAGTAAAATAATGTGTGATGTAATAGTAAGAGTACTAGCTTTAAATAGAGGGGAATTAGGGGAATTAAAATTTATTTCTGACCAATGTGAACAGAATTAAGTCATTTTATCCCACTGGGCACCAATTTTCTAAGCAGAAAATAATAAGAATTGGACCAAATCAGTGGTTTCAAGCTCAGTTGCAAATGTTCATGGAGACATTTGAGTCGCTTTGTGGAATGCGGGTGGGCATAAGGCCCGCTGTCCTTTCAACCTGAGCAACTTGGCTCTTGTCTCACGCATCAGACTTCATGGTAAGATTCCATTTGCTACTTTTAGAGTAAAGGGCAATGTCGGGCTTGGTGACTCAGCCTGTAATCCCAGCACTTTGGGAGGCCAAGGCGAATGGATTGCCTGAACCCATGGGTTCAAGACCAGCCTGGGCAACTTAGCAAGACCTCATCTCTACAATAAATTAAAAATTAGCCAAGTGTGGTAGCATGCACCTGTAGTACCAGCTACTTGGAAGGCTGGGGTGGAAGGATCGCCGGAGCCCAGCAGGTTGACCCTGGGTTGGCCGTGGGTGTGCCACTGCACTCCAGCCCAGGTAATGGAATGAGATTCCAACTGAAAAAAAACAAAATTCAAAAAAAAGAAAGTGAGGGGTAAGAGCACCAGTTAGTGTCTGAGGTCCCCTCCAATCTGGTGAAAACTAGATTTTCAGACTATCTTGAAGTGAAGTATGGGCGTTTCTGCCATCTCACATTAAAATGTAGGCATTTTGCGAATTGCTTTTCTTGCATCTGCACAAGAGAACAGAAAGACCAAATCTATCCAACCACTCTTTTCTTTGAGACTGGAAACAAAGATGGTTATATAATTTGATGGTTCTACTTCCCAGATGCTACTTCTCAGATGTATTCTCCTCATGGATTCTTTGGGATTACAGCAGAGCAAAAATCTGTCAATAAGTTAAAAAACAAAATCTGAGGGGGAAAACCAGACATTGATTTTCAGAGATCTGATAATTTTCTAGTTTAAAGAAACAGAACTTGTCTAATGATAGATGGACTTTTCATTTTAAAACTTTGCCTTCTGTAGTTGACGCTGTCCTCAGTACAGCTACAGACTATATGACACAGAGTCCATACAGTACAGGACATTTTTGTATCAAAATGTCACATGTAGAAATAAAATATTTAAAATTAAGGTGAGGTACAAAAGAAGAATAAAAATTTGCATTTCTCTGATGACATATGATATGGTGTATCTTTTCATATATTTATTTTCCATCTGCATATCTTCTTTGGTGAGGTGTCTGTGAAGGTCTTTGGTCCATTTCTAAATTGAGTTGTTTGTTTTCTTATAGTTGAATTTTAAGAGTTCTTCATATATTTTAGATAACAGTTCTTTATCAGATATGTCTTTCACAAATATTTTCTCCCAGTCTGTAGCTTGTCTTTTCTTGACATTGTCATTCACATGGCAAAAGTTTTTACTTTTTATAAAGCTGGAGTTTATCAATTATTTTTGTCATGGATGTTGGCTGGATACCTTTGATGTTGTATCTAACAAGTCATCTTCATACCCAACGTCATCGGTTTTCTCCTATGTTATCTTCAAGGAGTTTTATAGGTTTGTATTTTATATTAAGGTATGTAATCTATTTTTAGTTAATTTCTTGAAGAGTGTAAGATCTATGCCTAGACTCATTTTTTTACATGTGGAAGTCCAGTTGTTCCAGAGTTATTTGTTGAAAAGACTATCTTTGTTCCATCTTATTAGTGCTCTTGCTCCTTTGTCAAAGATCAAATGACTATGTTTATGTGAACCTGTTTCTGAGCTCTCTATTGTAGTCCCTTGATCTATTTTTCTATTCTTTTGTCTTTTGTCAAATTCTAACGCTAGTTTTTGCCCTTTTTGCTTTGCATTATTTCTATCAATAAGTCTCTGTTATTTTCCTGTGATTCAGGGCACGTTTAGCCTTTATAACAATTCTGGTAGAAACATTGAGTTGGTTTATGTCCTGTCTTCCAAGTAAAGACAACAAAGTAGAAAGAGAGCATAGGAGGAACTTGTTTAACCATGCTGGAGTTCAACTGGTTAATATGTGAAATGAAGTCATATTTCACATCTCATTCTGAGAACCACATGAGTTGCTATAATATATGTAAAACTAAGGCGAATAGAAGATATCCACTGAACACCATTTTTATCTTTTCCCTTAATGAGTTTAAAAATATGGCTAATTTTTCTCTGTTCTATGCAGTCTTTCACGCATTTTCCTTTATTTAAATCAAGCAGTAATTTTTTTTTTTGGCCATCAGAAACTTAACAGGAATAATGCAATCTTCAAATCCTGGACTTCAGTTGATTTTGGTTTTCTGTTTATGGAACTTGAAAAGAGTATGATTTTCTGTTCGGTTTCTGGAATGTATAGCTTGAAATGTGTCGGGTATGCAAAATATCTCACTTTAAGAGAAAGAGCAGTTAGGTAACACATAAATATTAGATAATGGAAAGGGATCAATAATTTTCCAAACTTATGGTGGAAGCAGAGGCATGGATTATCCAAAATCCCAGATAGTTCTTCTGATTCTGAAATACTGTTAAGAGCCAGCCATTCTGTCAAAGAAATACAGCCGGGTCTTGAACCCACGGGCTCAGGCAATCCACTCACCTCAGCCTCCCAAGGCACGGGATTACAAGCTGAGCCACCTCATCTCTACAATAAAACAAAACATTAGCCAGGTGTGGTAGCATGCGCCTACAGTTCCAGCTACTTGGAAGGCTGAGGCGGAAGGATCGCCGGAGCCCAGCAGGTCGAGGCTGCGGTGGCCGGGAGCGGACACTGCACTCCAGTCTGGGTGACAGAGTGAGACTCCAACTCAAAAAAATAAAAAAATAAAGAAATACAGCCTTACCCCTCAATGCCACTCTCTAACTCCATTCCAGTATAGTAGGGCTTTTGGCATTCTAACAGGTCAGTAGGGGAAAGACAAACCCAGAGAATCCAGAAGGCTGATAACCTTCAGGTAATTGTTGGTAAATGAAAATAAAGTGTGATGGTAAAGATTAGTCAGACACACTAGTCCTTGATAACTGTGAATTGTGATAAAGATTAAACATTTCTCTCTATTTAACTATGAGTCACCTCAATTTTCTTTTTTACAAAATTAGGATAATAATTATGGGGAGTACCAGGCACGGATAGGTGTTCACTCAATAGTAGATACTGTTTTATTCTATTTTATGTTGAATGCTAACCACAGTGTTATAAATGAAAAAAAAAATTGCAGGCTCTTTGCATCAATTTGCTCCACCCATCTTGACTTTTCTTTATTTGATATATTTCTGTAGGCACCCCGCTCCCTGCACCATCACTACTCCCTAGGATCTTCCCACATATGAGGAAGTTGTGTTGCATGCTCATTAGAACAGGGTTGAGCTTGAATCCTGACTCCTCCTCTAACTGACTTTGGTGCCTTGGCCAACTCTAACAAGTACCTATAAAAGGATAATAGTCCCTTTCTCATGAGGTTGTTGTGATAATTGAGTTAATACATGCAAAACCCCTAGAACTGTGCCAGGTAAGCAGTATGTGATCTGTGACTGCTAACTACAATTAAATGCTAGCAATTAAGAATAACACATTCAGTCATCTTTTTCTCTTCTGAAAGCATCTGTATTCATCTGAATACAGAGAACTTGACTTTCGGGTGTGAAGTTTTTTGTTGTTTTTTTTTAATTGATGTCATTTTATTTTTTCTAATAATAAAAAAGTTGGGGAAAATGTTATCTATATACAACATATAGCCCCCAGACATTGTCAATACAACTGTCTTGAATTGCAGTATTGAAGGTATGAGTGATGTTAAGTTCCCTGACTTCCATTCTGTGCTTCCTCATTATATGAAGAATGTCATTCCTTCCTTTTCTGCTTATCTCATTCTTTAGCTCACACCTCACATGAACGCTTCCTTCTCTAAGTCAGTTCACCTTCTTCTGACCTTCTATAGCAGCTGTTATCTAAACCAATTAGCTGTCACTTCACACATGCTGTTTTGTATTTTTAGTTATCATTTTACAAGAAAAGTACTTAACCAGATTTTAAGTACTTTGTGACCAATGACCGTGTCTTATGCTTTTATACCTAGCTTTGTAACTCACACGTGGTATAGTAATTGATAAATTATTGCTAATGGGGTGACTTGCTCTAAGTCACCTTAAACATACTGCAAAGCAATGTAAAACTAAATGCAGCACAATGAAAATATTACTTTATGGGTAAATACGAAGATTTGATGTACTGAAAACTTAGGTCAAAGAGGTAAGTTACTAGTTTCAGCTTTATAGTCACTTGGTTTTATGCATCTTTTTATTTGTGTTTGACTTGTGCTTTGGGGGGAGAGTAGTAGGGTAAAATAATTTAACTTTAAGTTTTATGCACTAACAAATAAAAACTCTACTGAAGAATTGTTTACTTTACAGTGAAACGTTTCAAAACAAAACATGAGGCAATGAATGCATCTCTGCCATCTGTTTTGATGAAGCCTGGGGAAGGAATAGATGAGGGTGAAGTGTTAGGTGCACAGTTCCCTTCCTCCTCGTCAGACCTTTCAGGAGCATGGTGCTAACGACTGTGGCATGGGTATCACCCGAATTTATAGTATGCAGCAATATATTGGGGCATCCTGATTATCACAATATACAGAGCTACCAAATCCAAAGCAGTGTAAAAAATTGTAAATGAGCCGGATGCTGGAAGGTCATGTAAATTCGTCTGACATATTTTAAATTCTGGTGAATGAGTCTTTTTAAAATGCAGATGAAGGTAAAAGCATTACCAACTCACTTCAAATCTCAGAGCAGCCAAAATAACAGCCGATCTTGTGCTAAGGACTAAGGTTGACTTTGACACTGGACACTTCCTGTGTCCCAGTGGCTGAGAGCATCTGGTCCTATGCATTTTCCTTACCCTGCATTCATGTGTTAAAATGTTTTAGGACTTTCATTGTGTGAATACTACCACCTGAATAATGTGTCAGCATTACAAGGAGGCTCGATTGGCAGCTTCCTTTACTCATTACCCTGTTGACACTTGCCTTTGATTGTATATCCATAAAAGAGAATAATGTCCCATTTGTTTTAGGATATGACAGAATGCTTTAGGATTGGTGTGGGCTGCCTCAGGTCATCAGCTAGGCATAGATCCATCTCCTCCAGGTAGCCTCTACTCAGTTCCTTATTGCACACTGCTTTTCTTATAGTCTGCATCTGATAGACTCACAGACCATGCACTTCCATGAAATTACTTTTAAGCCACCGATTCCTCCCTCCTATTTATCAAACCACTTTTCTTCTCATTCCCAGATTATTTTCTTTGCTCTAATGTTGAACTTCTAGTTTTTCTCTAATGAACTTCCAGTTTTTCTCTGCTTAGTCTGGTCAGTCTTCCAAAAGTATCACAGAGAACTGACGTTTTGCACATTCAGCCTCAATCTCCATTCATTTATTCGCTCTCTGTCAACTAACATAGCTGCACCCACTATGTGCCAAGTGCTATTATATGTGTTGGTTGAACAAGCTAAGTCCCCGTGTTGATGGATCTTCCGTTCCAGCGGAGAGAGTCAGAGAGTGAACAAACAAGTAGACAAACACGTGTCTTGCCAGGTAGTACTAAGAGCTATGAAGAAAATTTTACCAGGGTAAAGGAGAATGATGGAAGAAAAAGGTTGACAATGGGATGGAGAGATGAGTCTTCCCATGACGGATGAGAAAACTGAGACACAGGAGGGACAAGTAATTGGCCCGAGGTCACACATTCAGTGAGGAGCCAAGCCGGATTCAAAACCCAGATGCCTGACTCAAAAGCTCCTCACCACTGCACCAAGCTGTGTTCGTGACCCATGCCATCCCATAATGTATAGCTGACAGTATTTCCAGGAGAAGAGTTCACACCTGTTGTGCACAGCACTGAAATCTCCATAAGAATTAACACAGTGCAAGAACCCAAGGAACTGAGGAGAATTTGCAATACCAATGCATAATCCTATTAATTGAAAACAGACCAACCAACAGATAAGGTTTAACAAATACCAAGGTTATCAGTGGTGAACTCTTGTTTTGTTTGTTTGTTTCTTTGTTTCCCAATCAGTAGACTTTGAGAGCATTTCCATGTGTCTCAGTTTGAAATTCTTGCATCTGACAAATGTATTTCCATTATAAACCATGCTAATTTCCGGAGACTCTTAAGCCCATATGCTCAGAACCATGTTCCCTCTTCAGTAAAGCAGTCTCTCAGTCATTGATCCTTCAGATGTGGCAAATGCTAAGTAATTAACCTTAACAAAGTCAGTCTTTGTCCATTTCCATGAAATTAGTTTCTAAAGAAGTGTTAAGAGTACTGGCTGTACCACAGTGTCTACTAATAATACTGTTGGGTCCAGATAAATAGAGCCTTTTCTCATGATATAAGAGATATGGTCGATGGGTGGCTGGGAGCGGCCACTGCACTCCAGTCTGGGCGACAGAGTGAGACTCCAACTCAAAAAAAAAAAAAAGGTATGGAAAATGCTGACAGGTCATGTGCTGGCGTGTGTGTAGCATATATGCAAACTTGAGGCAAGCCTAATCATGCTGTCTTCTACAACTCAGGGTCAATAACAGTACTATTAGGGAAAATAGAAATTCCATTTTGTGTTGAATGGCTAGGAAGTATGAAGAAAAAATAATGCCTTACCTTAAAACAGAACTAGTATTCAGTGATTTCAGATTCATCACCAAGGATCCTGGCATTTTGAAAAGTGTTTCCTTTATAAAAGTTACCTAATTGGAAAAATGGCAATAACTGTGTAACCGCAACAAAATAGAAAGTGATTTCCTCCTTTTAAAGAAATATTTCCTCTCCCCTAATTTGGGGAGGTGAATCTCCTTTCTCTCATTCTCTTTTTCTCGCTCTCTGTAATTTACTTTCTAAATAAACTTTGCTTGAAAACTTAATAAAATATATTTTATGGGATTTCTATCTTGTCACTTAGGAAGATCAAATTATGAAACAGGAACACTTTGAACCAAAGATCATATATATGTTCTGAGACTTAGCCACGATTAGTAAACAGAACACCTTGATGGAGCTTAAATTAGTCAATCCTCTTAATTTCTGGGTACCTGGAAGAAAGTATAAGGAAGCAGAACACTTTAAACTATGTTCCATTAAAGGAAATAAATCCAGACCATCAAAAAATTATATTTCTAATTCCTCAAAAGAAACCTGAAATATTTTTAGTGATTTGCTACATGCCATAGATTGGTTTTGAAATGGCAAATTTTTTAAATTATGTACCTCCTGGAAACTCCATTTTTTCTTTTAGGCTTCTAATTCATATCCCACATCCTTTAATATAAAATGGCTTTAAAAACATGAGTGCATTGAATAAGGCCGTGTCATCAGAAAACAAGATGAGGAATCAGAGAATAGTACATTTTCATTCTTTCTATAGGACGGCTATGTGTAGTATTTGGGGGCCATCATTTAATGTCCAAATGACTGTTTCAAACAGAGCGGAAGTTAATGAAATAAAGATGTAACTTTTCCCTCCAGAAGCTTTATCCTTATCAAGTGTTAGCTACTTATGAAGAAGGGCAGTAGAAGCTTGAACCTAGGAAGAGATTTAAAAAAACAAAACTCTGCCCTTTAGAAACCAAGTCAAAATGAGGTGACAAGACATGCACATTCAAGATGAATTACAATACAACGTAACCTTGTATAGAGCAGTATAGAGAACAATGAAGTGTGGGCTTTTTCAAGGACCTGTATAGAGAACAATGAAGTGTGGGCTTTTTCAAGGACCTTCTTAAAGGAGGAGGAGTGGAAGATAAAGAATGTTCTAGATAGAAGAATGACCAGCAGCAAAGGTCAGAGGAAATGTAATTGGGACATAACAGAGGGCCAGATTGGCAGGAGCAAGAAAAAGCCAGGAGCAATAGGTTATGTCTAGATCATATGGATCCTCAACTGCCAGGCAGTGACATTGTCATTTTCTTTTGTAGGCAATAAGACAGTCATCATATGTTCTTGATTGATTAGTTGATTGATTGATTGATTCTTTTGTAGACAGTAAGACAAGCACCAGAGGTTCTTGATTGATGCAGTCTTTATTTTAATGGGGTAAAGGTAAATGGAATACATTTGGAAGATCTATAATAGGATACAATATGGATTAGAAAGGGGAGTGATTAGAGGTAGGTGATCTAATTAGGAGACCATTTCACAAGTCCAGATGTGTAAACAGCACAGACCAGGGAGATAGCAGTGAAAATGAACACATTTGAGAAGCTTTTTTTGTGGAGGTTTGGGACTGCCTGCAGAGTGACTGCACGAGAGACAAGGCCATGTCACAGATGATTTACTTTTAAAGCTTAGGTAACCAGCAGTATATTGGATTCTTAATTGTTAATGTTTGCTAGGCTGATTAAAGGCTATTTTTTTCTTCTAGAGGTGAATGAAGAACAGCTTCTTTTTGTTCTGTGAGTGGGGCTTCACACAGGAAGGACAGAGCACACAGAATCATAAGATATGGATAAAATATCATCAGTAATATTAATAATGCTTCCTGTCCACCTGAAACACAGTAAAAAAGAAAAAGAAGAACCCTTGCCGAAAAGGGGGAGTTAAAGGTTTGGTTATCTCTCCAAGCTTTGCTAGGAGAAAGTGATGGGCTTGTTTCTGTAGCCTCTGATCTCCCAAGAAACTTACATCTTCCTCATTCAGTGAAAGAGGAGTGATATGTTCCTCAGTGGTCTCAGCACATGCCAAAAGAACAGCTTGGACCACAAGCAGAGCCTTGCCTGAGATTGCCCAAGAGGGGGCATTTGGGCCCTCTCTATTTTGGGGTGGCCAGTAATAGATCTGATAAGAGTAGCCAAGCATTCAGGTGATGTGCTCTGGCACAAGTAACTTTGCAAAACATGGCCGAAGCCAGCCACACCCTTATATTTCAAACACAGCATTAGTGCCTAAACTCAAACTGCTGTTGTAAGTAGATTGCATGGTGCCCCCTCCCCAAATTTATTCACATCCTAGTCTCTGGAACTTGTGAATGTTCCTTACTCATAAACAGTCTTTGCAGATGTAATTAAGTTAAGGGTCCTGAGATAAGGTGATCATACTGTGTTATCCAGTGTGTTTTAAATACAATGACAAGTGTCCTTATAAGAGACACACAGAGAAGAAAGCGATGTGCTAACTGAAGCAGAGATTTGAGGGATGTAGCCAAGAAAGCCAGCAACCATCAGAAACTGGAGAAGAGGCATGAAACAGAGGCCCTGTAAAGGAGCATGCCTCTACCAATACCTTGATTTTTTTACTTCTGGCTTCCATGACTGTGAAATAACAAACTTCTGTTGGTTTAAGCCACCAAAGTTAGTTGTAATTTGTACAGCAGATCTAGTAAAACTAAGTTATGCTGAAAATCAATTAGCATCAGCCTGCTTTATATTTAACTATGTCTTAACAATTTATATGGCACTCTGGTGACCAGAAGGAAAGATATGGTCTTTACATGATGATAATGATGATGATAATATTAATATTGGCTATATAAACTAAGTGCCTACTCTATATGAGTCGCTCCTTCAGGGCATTAATAAACATGATCTCATTTAATTCTCACAAAAGCCAATAAGATAGTTGTAAACTATCATTTCGCAAATGATGAATTAGTGACCAAGAGAAACTGAAACCACGTATCTAGCTAGAGCCAAGACTGGGCCTTCTGATTTTAAATCCAGTTCTCTTTTTACTAAGTACCACATGTGCAGCAGAAAGGGACCACAAGGAAAGAGGACTTTTCAAAACTTGAAAATGAAAAAATTAACTTTAATTATTTTTTCAAAAGATGTCTATATATTTTAATAGTTTTCTTTTCCTTTCTGGTTGCTACATTTTTCAAAATACTAAAGAATAAAAAGGAATAACCTGGAAAGTAAAGATAATGACTTGGACAAAAAGAAAGTATAGGCCCAATCTTATTTTCCTCTGTTCCTCTCACCTTTTGTCCTCCATGGAGAGGGCAGAGAGAGTTCTGGATGGACAGAGGAGTACTCAAGTCCTTGGGAGAATGGCACCCAACAGACCGGTTGCATGTGTCTTCTGGCTGTGGCCATATAAATTATCTCTAAGATAGAATTCTTGCATTATGTTTCTGAGTCCCTGTGGGCCACAGTCAGTTCTGGGTTTAGAGCTTTTTTTTTTTTTTTTAATTTTTAATTTTAAAGATGTGGAGTACAATTCAGGGTTAGGAGATATAAATGGTCATTATGCAAGTGCCCTTGTTGATGAGGTGTGCCCCCTCCCCTGGCAGTTTCCCACGACTGCCAATTCCTTTCTTATAGTATTACGATAGTTGTTCAAGATCCGCCTGTGAGTGAGAACATGTGATACTCAGTTCTTTGTTTCTGTGATAGATCACTCAGTATTGTAGACTCTAAGTCTATCCAAGTTGCTCTAAGTCTATCCAAGTTCATAAGGGTTTAGAGCTTTTATAAGCAGCAGTTTGCTTGGAAGGAAGAACTAAGAGACCTCCTTGAAATACTGTTTGCATAGCAAGGACATTGTTTGTACTTAGATGATATGTCTGTGCATATGAGGGGGCTGTTAATGCACCATCTTGAGCCATATTGCCCAGCAGTAGACTTCAGCAAACTGTCTAAGGTCCTGTCAAACATAAAGGGGAGTCCTAAGGAATCCAGGCCTCCCTAACCCTGATACTATTCCTCAAGGTTGGCCTATGGTTTCAGCAACTCTGCTGAAGTTGGGACTCAGCCTTTGGGGCTCAGGCTCTCAGAGTAAAGTCATTTTGAAAATTGCTCTTAAGTGTTGGTCATAGTATGTTTGAGAATACAATACTTTCTATAAAGGAGTCCTTCCCTGGGATCTCACAGATTTTCTGCTTCAATCCAAAACTCCTAGGCTCTCCGTAATATTTATAAGGACTGCTTATCCCAGGAGCATAAACACCATGTGTAGTTTATACTTCATTGTATACACACATACTCTGAGAGTACTCAGTAAGTATTAGTAGATGGAGAGGTTTAACCAACTTGACTTCCTGACTGCTTAAACCGCTTGATAATAATGCTAATATTGGCTATATAAACTAATTCCATGAGAACCCTGCTAATGAAGACAGAAGGAGAGTGTAGTTTGATCCTTATCACAAATGAGAGCCTTTTGGACCATTCATTCAGGAGATTCCTAAGGTCAGATTTTGTAAGCCTCTGATGAAACAGACACTGCTATTTTAGATGGCCAAAATTGAGGAAACACTGCTATTTCTAATAACATCACAATGAAATAAGTACTCACAAGTTAACACGATATAATGAATTAGCAATGTATGCTTTCTTGAGGCTAGGTACAGCAGCTTACACCTGTAATCACAGCACTTTGGGAAGCCAAGATGGAAGGATTGCTTGAGCCCAAGAGTTCAAGACCGGCCTAGGCAACATAGCAAGACCTCAGCTCCACAAAAAAATTAAAAAATTAACTGGGCATGGTAGTGCATACCTGTAGTCCCAGCTACTTGGGAGGCTGAGGTAGAAGATCACCTGAGCCCAAAAGGTCAAGTCTGCAGTGAGCCATGATGGTGCCACTGCTCTCCAGCCTGGATGACAGAATAAGAGACTAACTCAGAGAAAAGAAGGTATGCTTTCTAAACTATCTAATATATTCTATTAAGTTTTATGCTGTGTTATAGTGAACAGAATCCAATGTTAGGAGTCAGGATTTAAGTCCCAAACGGATCACACACCAACGGAGTAACCTGGGAAAAGTCATTTTACCTCTGATCTTTTATTTCTTCAAATGTAAACCAGAATTAATTATCCTTACTTATCAGAGTTGTTACAAGAAGCAAATGAGATAACACATGAAAGTGTTTAGCACATATAGGCATGTAATTAAAAAACATTCTGTTGCATCTTTAGTTTCAACAAGGCAAAAACATGACTGCTTTTTCCTGCATCTCCAACAAGAAATTAAAAAGACAAAAGTTCACTGTTTCCATTCCAAACTTACTGGAATGGAAAAAAGTTGCTAAACTTTGGCTTCATTTTGCGTGGACATTTTTGTGTATTTTAAAAGGCCATAGAAATCCACTTCATATAGCTAACTCCAAAGGGGAAAGTGAGTAATTAAACAACAAAATATAAAGTGAGACTGGAATGTCAACACAGGTTACATAAAACAGTATTCATATCTGCATCTTAAAAAGGTCTTCACAGTACTTAAAATTATGACACAAAACTGTGACAATTCCACAGAAAATAACCTGCTGACATCCTAAGCTTGAAGAACTTTTTTTTTTTTTTTTTTTTTGAGTTGGAGTCTTACTCTTGTCTCTCACGGCTGCCACAGCCTCGACCTGCTGGGCTTAGGTGATCCTTCTGCCTCAGCCTTCCAAGTAGCTGGAACTACAGATGCACACCACCATACCCAGATAGTTTGTGTGTGTGTGTGTGATTTATTGTAGAGACAAGGTCTCACCAAGTTGCCCAGGCTGGTCTTGAACCGCCGGGCTCAGGCAATCCGCTCGCCTTGGCCTCCCAAAGTGCTGGGATTACAGGCTGAGCCACTGCACCCAGTCTGAAGAACAGTTTAAAAATACTTTCTTTGATCCTGTCCCCTGGGCTAGGTGTGGAAGTTAAGGCTATGGCATTGTCATAATAACATGGACATTTAAAGGGCTGTGGCTCATGTTTCAGGAGCTGGCCTTTGAGTGGTCTCAAGGAACAAGAGTACCATTTTATTCAGCTCTGACCTCTTTGGGAAACATGCTGTATTATCTTTCATACTGTTATACCATTTTTTAATTTGCCTGTCAAATTAACATAGTAGACATTTACAGCTGTTCTTTATAAAGTTTTACTGATAAAAATTCCCCATAAATGTGGACTCATGTCATTTAGAAAAGAATCACTTCATTAAACAAAAGCTTTTTAATCCAAATTCCAACTTAAATATGACATTTTATACCAAGATTTTCTAACTTTAGGGAGCATACAAAAGGAAATATCAAATGTAAAAGGTTGGGGAATATCTTCCCAAACCACATATACAAATCCAAGTTGGAGGCTACTGAACCACACGATGTTCTTTAGACCCTGCTGTTCAAAAGGCTTTGGAAATTTCAAAACACATAAAATCTTGATTCAGAAAGTGCAACTTCCCCCAGAAGAATATGGCAGAAAATAAAAATAACTTAGCTGACCTCCCACTCCCCTCTCCAAACATAAAATCTAAGAAGGCCAGATTCTCATCCTATATAACTCTGTGAGAATTCCCATAGGGAAATCTGCGAAAGAATTTAGAAACCTTCCTTATGGAAATTCTCATAGAGTGACATAGGGTGAGAGTCTCGTTTATAAACAATAAACATAAAATTCTTTAAGATTTTATCTTTGCCCTCAATTAAACCGCAGATGTTAACTGGGAAAAGATAATCTTGGGGCTCCAAGACTCTGTTTTCTGGGTTCCCAAGAATTCAGTCAGTCATTTAGCAACTACATTGCCATAAAGGACAATAGTATATTTGTAAAATTACCTCATCCTTTTTCATCCAGTTTTCAGTGTGGTGGGAGCTAGGACACATAGGACAAATCAGATTTTAAGCAGAGAAGTATTATGACCATATTTGCCTATGTGGAGTTTAAAGTGCAAAAATTGCATGTGTTTATTGTAAAACATTTGAGAAAAGAAATGCATATAAAGCAAAAAAAGTCCTCAAAAAAAAAAAATCAAATAATCTTTGCCAAAGAATATAATTCACATATTTCTCTTTGCAGAGCAAAGAGAAGAAATGAGGTCAGATTATTAGGTGGCGACTGAATAATTTTGAAACCTTCACCTACCTAGAATTCACTGTATAATTTTCTCTAAGCAAAGAGTGGGAGTTTGAGATGTGTCTCAACTCTTAAGGCAGTATTGCTGTGATGCAAATACAGAAACAGGAATGAAACTAGGGGGTCAGAAACAGGCTTTGTCATGCTAACCACCATCTGAAAACTGAAAGTGGAAGGAGGGAAAGGGAGGAAGAGCCCCATAGGTAAGACTCAGAAGAGTATGGAAGCTACACTAATCAAAAGGAGGAGAAATCTTGGAGGGCCAGACCACTGGCAAACCTTAATAGTCTTCTCCTTCCTCCACCTGATCTTGACTGTCAGGTTAACCATTCTGTGAGTATTCTAGACATCCTCTAAAGAGTGCAGTGGCAAACACTGACTGAATACTTACTATGAACTCTATGCCTTTCTAAGAGGCATACATGCATGTCATTTAATTCTTACAGCAACCCAATGAGACAGGCCTATTATCACCATTTTACGGATGGCAAAACTGAAGTTTAAAGAGGTCAAATAAGTTTCTCCATCAAATAACTAATATATGTGTATAAAGTCAACTTTGATTCTTTGTGTGTTTCTATAGGCATACAAACCAGTGTCACTATATTCACTGTACTGATCAGTTGATTGAGGGAGAAAAAGCCATTAGAAAAGGCATTAGTCAAATTAATCTAATAAATGGCATAGGTTGAGAATTGGAAAGGAAATCATCATTCCAGCCAATCCAGTCAATATTAGTAATCTATATTTTGAATATAACCTCAATGTGCCCTTGTATATAACCTCGATGTGCCCTTGAATGCCAGTTCTTTCTCTCTCTCTTTTTTTTTTTTTTTTGAGTTGGAGTCTCATTCTGTCACTCAGGCTGGAGTGCCGTGGCACACTCACCACCACCCCAGCATCGACCTGTGGGGCTCCAGCGATCCTTCCGTCTCAGCCTTTCTATTAGCCAGAATTACAGGCATGTGCTACCACGCCTGGCTAATTTTTGATTTTTATTGTAGAGATGAGGTCTCGCCAAGTTGCCCAGGCTGGTCTCAAACCCGCAGGCTCAGGCAATCCACTTGCCTCAGGCTTCCAAAGTGGTGGGATTGCAGGTTAAGCCACTGAGCCCAGCCTCTTTCTTTTTTTTAATTTTTATTTTTTTATTTTGAAGATGGGGGGTACAACTCAGGGTTAGGTATATGAATGTTCATTATGCAGGTACCCTTGTTGATGAGGTGTGCCCTCCTCTCTCCTGGCAGTTTCCCACTACTGCCAATCCCTTTCTTATAGCATTATGATAATTGTTCAAGGTCTGCTTATGAGTGAGAACATGTGGTATTCAGTTCTTTGT
>NW_007247338.1:731151-738716 GCF_000164805.1 Carlito syrichta
GAAAAGTTCATAATTGTGTCCTTCTTTATGGCTGCATAATATTCCATCGTGTATATGTACCACATTTTTTTTTAACCAGTCCTCTTTCGATGAGCAACATAGTTGGTTCCGTGTTTTTGCTATTGTAAATACTGCTGCAATAAACATATGTGTGCAGGTATTTTTTTCATAGAGTGATCAGTGTTCCTCTGGGTATATTCCCAGTAGGGGGATTGCGGGGTCGATTTTTAGATCTTTTAGGAATCACCAAACTGACCAAATAGGCTTCATACCCAGGATGCAGGGCTAGTTCAACATCCGTAAGACCATAAACGTAACTAAATACATCAACAGATGCGAAAACAAAACCACATGATTATATCATTAGACACGGAAAAAGCTTTCAATAAAATCCAGCACCCCTTCTTTATAAAAACTCTCGAACATCTAGGCATAGATAGAACATACCTCAAAATAGTAAGAGCCATCTATGGGAAACCCACAGCCAACATACTGCTCAACAGACAGAAATTGGAACCATTTCCCCTGAGAACTGGAACAAGACAAGGATGCTCGCTCTCACCCCTCCTGTTCAACATAGTATTGGAAGTCCTAGCTAGAGCAATCAGATGAGAGAAGGAAATCAGGGGTATCCAAATAGGAAAAGAGGAAGTCAGGTTATCCCTCTTTGTAGATGACATGATTCTATACCTTGAAAGCCCAAGAGGATCTGTCAGAAACCTCCCTGCACTGATAAAAGACTTTGGCCAGTTCTTTCAAATGCCATATGCCTTTTCTAAACTTCATAATATCTATATGAATTGTTTATATGAAGAGAGGTAGGAGCTGACATTCTTACAAGGAAGGAGAAGTAAATATTGTACTGTTTCACAAAACCACTTCTCGGGCTCATTTGCCTATATGCCCATAGACTTCCCTCTGATCCTTGTTGAGTCTGTTGCTTTTTCAACACCCTGGAGTATCTTTGCTTCAAGCTGGACCTTCCTATATGCCAGGAGTATGATCTGTCTAAGAACTCATAAATACTATACAAGCCGGGCTTGGTGGCTCAGCCTGTAATCCTGTGCCTTTGGGAGGCTGAGGTGAGTGGATTGCCTGAGCCCACGGGTTCGAGACCCGCCTGGGCAGCGAGACCTCATCTCTACAATAAATCAAAAAATCAGCCGGGCGTGGTAGCGCATGCCTGTAATTCCGGCTACTCGGAAGGCTGAGGCGGAAGGATCGCCGAGCCCAGCAGGTCGAAGCTGCGATGGCCGAGAGCGGCCATTGCACTCCAGTCTGGGCGACAGAGTGAGACTCCAACTCAAAAAAAAAAAAAAAAAAATACTATACGGTACCTGTGTGTATCCCATCAGAGTATAAGCGGTACTTTGATTGAAGGCAGCATTGAAAACTAGTGATGTTCACTACTTTTCCAGTTTTCTCTTTACCCATCTCTCCAAGAACTCTAGACACCACAGCCTGACTTTCTGCCCGCCCTTCTCAAAAGTATTCCTCCTTGCCCAAGACTAGACTTCGATTTATTCCTTGCAGTAGATTGGAGAGGCACAGAAGCAATCTGGTGGACTAATTACAATCAATTTGAAAGACAAGTTTGGTTAACTAAATGAATCCCTAATGCACAGGTTGATTGGAGGAGTCATTTCTGAGCAAGAGAATCTTCTCAATACTTACAGTACTCCTAACTCTTACCCTATATATCATTCAAATAAGAGCCAACAAGCTCCAAAAGGTAGCCAGTGGCTGTATTTGACTGTTAACTTCAAAAGAGCCTTTCTGCTTTTGTGATTTGTCTATACCCACAGTGAGCAAAATCCATACATATATTTTAGGATTTCACATAAGAAGGCATCCTAGTCAAAGCTGAACTCTAAAATCAATAATCTCAAACAGCAGTTTTTAATCTTCTTCAAAAATCCAATAAGTGGTATGTACCCACACATAGGGATACCACAATAAGATCCCATGATATAAGCAGTTGTAGGCAAAGAAAAGAAATAGAAACTGTGCCCTAAAACCAGGCTTTAAATAATAGCCTCACCCTTCCGAACTTCAGTTTCCTCATCTCTAAAATTAAGTCATTTGAATGTTCTAATCTCTTCTGTTTCCTCAGCTTTAGGATTTTTCGACCATCTTTTTTTCATAAGCTTTCAGAAAAAGCTTGTTTTTATTACATTCCTGCAATAGTAACTCAGGAGAAGCTTAATTTAACAGAAGACCAAATTATAATCCTTCTGAATATGTCTCCAACTAGATTCCGTATATTTGCTTCATGGTGTTTATCAAAAAACAAACAAGCAAAACATTTCATACGTTTTCTTTAAAAGGGAAGGTATGAGTACATAGAACCAACTTAACTCTAAAAAAAATTACTGTAGAAAGTGTTTTTCTTTTAACTTTGGCACAGAATGACTGTGGAGACTGTTTTCTTTTGGTACAAAATATAAAATTATAGGACTAAATTAAGGTCCGGGTTCTTGGTGGCCTATCTATCAAACTCTAATGATTAGTAGAAATATTGACATAGTTAAACTCCATCACTACTCACAAGAGGACTAGAGAGTTGACAGGAGCAGATCTGCTCACATAAATTGTCTGAATCATATCTGAACAGAAAAATTAGAGACAAAGCAAAGATGTCTGATTTGTCAACCAAAAAAAAAAAAAAAATACCCACTGAAGCATAGAAAAGAGGGACCTGAAGTAGGAAGGAAGCGACCCTTAAACTTAAGTGGGAAATATGACCCCCACTCTTTGACCTCAGTGATGCTTAATAGCTTGGGCCAAGCTACAGTTGGGCAGTGAGCATTTGGTCAGCTATTTGGCAGGAGACCATAAACCCAAAGCAGGGATGGCGTAAGATCAAGTCAATGCAAAATCAAGTCAGTGTAACACAAAGTAGGTGAGAAATCTTTAAAAAAGCAGACTCAGCTCTGTGAGGGAAGGGAACACGCTGCCATTGGCTGATATTTTTACAGTGCCAAAAGCAATGTGTTGGCACACACGTGCTTCATTTTTGTCGAATGAATGAATGAATGAATGAATGTCAGATAATGTTGGGCATTAAGTTCCTGTTTGCACATGGGATGACTGAAAGAAGCAGCATGCCAGCAGAAGCTATTAATGGAGCGGGAGCCTGAGACTGAGATTTGTGATGAGCAGTGCAGAGGAAAAGATCATGAAAAGAAAAAGATGTTTACTGCCAGAGCAGAAGGCTGTGGGAGCACAGTCCCTGAAAGCATTCACATGGGAACCAGGAGACCTTTGTCTTCAATCACCACCTTGATGTATTATATGACCTCAGGCAGAAAATGTCATTTCATATTTTCCTCTTATTGACTTTCTCTCCTACTTTTAAAGGAACATAAGAGATTCCTTAAATGTAATAGTGAATGCATACTTTTCCTTGGAGCTGGACATCATCAACAGGTCTGTGCCCCAAAACAAGCTTAAATATACCTAGTTTCTCTTTAGAATCAGTGCTAAAGATGAACATTTATTCATTCAACAAATATTTAGAGAGCATTTGCTATTTGACATAGACTATTCTATACCTGGGTAAAGTTCTCCTTAAGTTGAGTAGTTCAGTATTTTGAGGCAAGAGCAATTGGGAAACTACAGAATATTTGGGATCATTCCAATTCATTATTGCTATGTGTCTTGAGGTTTACACACCCCTCACTTCTCATTCATTTCTCTTCCCTATGATATCTGAACTCAGGTCTCCTTGCTGCATAGAAACTACCCTCCTATATGGCTGTGAATGACTGCCCAATCCTTTGGACATTGTTCGGGTTCTTTATTTTTTTTCAACTTTAGTTGCAGTAGTTGATGTTACTGATCATTCTGTCTTCATTAAAACTCCCACCTTCCCTGGCTTTCATCTCAATGATGTAGTGTGTTCTAAAAATGTATAAACTGAGCCTGGAACCACAGAGATATGCATGCAGATCTTGTCTTTGTCATCTTGTGGACCTGAGCAAATTTTTTAACCCAAGTCATTTCATTTCTTCACCTGTAAAATAAGGTGCTTGTGTCTTCATTCAACATTCTTCTTACATTGTTGTGAAGATTTCATGAAGTTAAAGCCTGGTGCTCGGCACTTAGTAAAATAATGGCATCCACATAAGAGTTCTATTTTGGTTCCCCTTCCCTTTATCCATACTACTACTGCCTTACTTCAGGCCTCCTCACCTCCTTTCTGAATTATTGCAGTGAACTTCTCACCTGCCCCCCTGCCTCCAGCCTCTCGTGGCTCCATTCACCTCCTCACTTCTGACCTTTCCAGAATGCAAATATAATTGTATCACAATCCTTCTCAGAAGGAATCAGTGGAATCCAGTGACCTTCCAATAAACAAAGTCCAGCATGATGTGACCAAGACTCATGTCTCTACCCTCATTGACCACAGCAGCCTCCCTCAGATTTCACTCAGGCCATGTTCATAGTTCACAGACTGCTTTGCACACTCACACACCTCCATGCCCTTGCACGTGACATGACTCATGCTGTACTTGGAACACGCTTTTCTGCCAAGATAACTTCTATGTGTTCTTCAAGATTCAGCTTACCATTACATCTTAGTTCAATTTTCCTTAAGCAGAAGGAGTTAGCTCTCCCTCTGAAGTACTTCAATATTATCTGATGCATACATTATGTTTTAACCATTAATTTTGCTTATCTGTCTTCCCAATTAGGTATGTGCTCCATGAGGGACCATATCTGTGTCCCAATTTCTTTTTATAGTGCCTCTAGTGTGCTCAATACATATTTGTTGACCTAATTACATAAACAGGAGTTTTAGTGTTTGGGCACAGACAGATATGAAAAAATAAACAGAACGTGGAGTTTCAGTATGTCTGAATGTGAAAGTGAATCAACCAGGATTAAAGGGGTAGATTTGAAAAATCAATGATGAAAACAGTGTGAGACAGAGTTAGAGTCTACCCGACAACAAATATATTACAACATGTGTGTTTTTTCCATGGTACGGTGGGAAAACAGATTCTACTGTCTGAAAAGCAAACTAATTTATAGGGATATATATAAGTTCTAGAACATGGAGGAAAGAGCAAATGCTCACAAGTAAATTATTTGGAGCCCACAGAGTGAGATGAAGCCACAAGGATTGCCATGGAGTTGGCAACTAGATTGTGCAGTGACCAACTCCCATAGAATTCACTGACTGAGATGAGAACTACCAGGGCATTACAGAAAATAACCTTATCTTTTGGAACCATGGGGATTTAGCCTGCTTTCAGGAGGGAATCTGAGCCTCACCACATAACAACTACAACAGAAGAATTATACTGAAGTCATGTGTTTCTATGTGCATCTCCATGTCTTTTAACTCTCTTCTAAAGATTCCTTTGAACTATCTCAATACATGAGAGAAAGAGCTAATAACATTTTGTTGTTAAACATCTCAAACTGTTATATTTCAGAATTGACACCGTTTTTATTTCTTAAGCCTCATCATATTTTTGTGGGGACTAGTTTATTTGTAATTTCCGAACCAAAATTATGATTTAGCCTCAAGTTGTCCTAGCATCTTTCTTGTTTGAGCATAATAGCAAAATGTCTAGAGAATACACTGACAATTCTATAAATTTCACTCTTTGGGGCTATTATGTTGGTATGGACCAAACTCAAATTTTATTTTCTGAAGTTACTTGGGAAAAAAAAGGGATAGATAATAAATAAAACCACTTTACGGTAAATCATTAACTGATATTAAATTGTGATAAAAATTTCAAAATTCCCTTATTTCATTTATTTAGATAATAAGGACTATTAATATTTCAATAACTTGTGAAAAGGTATTCATATTTTTATTCTTTATTAAATTTAGCATAGAACATTTTCTATATTCTCCACTGAAATATGAATATTATCATCCTATAGGTCAAAAGTTGGTAAACTACAGCCCAATGGGCTGAATCCAGCCTGAGTCCTGCTTTTATAAATAAAGTTTTATTGAAACATAGCCACACATTCATTTACATGTATGACTGCTTTCATGATATAATGTCAGAGTTGAGTAGTTACAACATGAGATTATATGGCCCACAAAACCTAAAATATTTACTACCTTATCTATCACTGAAGAAGTTTGCTGACCTTTGTTATTCACTATGGATATTAAGACAAAGAAATGAAGCCTGTTCTTTAAAGTATAGAATGCAGTGCTACCGGACTGATAGACCTTAAGGCAATTTCTCTTAAAAAATAAAAAGATTTGCCAGTCATCAAAAATGAATTTCAGGTCCACCAGCAATATTTTTCAAACAACGAATTGATGGAAGGTCCTTCTTCACCACCAAATATATTTAAAAACTTAATGTTACAAACATTTTATGTAAATGGTAAGAGAGTTATTTGGCTCCAATACTTCATGTAATCCTCTGAAAATCACAAGTAACATACTTTTAGATATAAGGGAAATAGTGTACAAGAACTGATTTATTATAGGAAAGTGGAGAAGAGATAAAAAAATCACTAAGTCAGAGACTCTAATGACTCATAGAATCTTTCTGGGCTCTATTTAAGTCATTTGGAACTGAAATTAATGATTCATATAGGTAATAGCACTTGCAGAAGTAAGAAAGAAATTGTGATTCATCTAATATTAGTGTATGGGTTTTGTTCTTATGGCATGGGGTGGAGAGATGCATTTCTAGTGGTTTGAGATGTGTGTTCTTACACATGTTCTTTTCCTGATTTTGTATCCAAAATGGAAAATAAACTTTATTAAATTAATGTCCTAATTGCTTACTTATGAAAATGTTCACATATGTTACCTGAAAATAAGAAATAATTCCTGATCTCTCATATTGGAAATGGTGGCTTCAGTGCCACCATTTATCTTAATATCCATAGTGAATAACAAAGGTCAGCACACTTTTACAGTGAAGAATCAGATAGTAAATATTTTATGCTTTGTAGGCCATATAATCTCATGTTGTAACTACTCAACTCTGACATTATATCATGAAAGCAGTCATACATGTTAATGATGTGTGGCTATGAATGTGTTCACATTTGACTAATGCCTAAAGGATATCATGTATCAACTTTTATTCTTTTTATTTTTTTGAGTTGGAGTCTCACTCTGTCACCCAGACTGGAGTGCAGTGTCACATTCCCGGCCACCGCAGCCTCAACCTGTTGGGCTCTGGCGATCCTTCCGCCTCAGCCTTCCAAGAAGCTGGAACTACAGGCACGCGCTACCACACCCGGCTAATTTTTGATTTAATGTAGAGATGAAGTCTCACCAAGTTGCCCATGCGGGTGTCGAACCCACAGACTCAGGCAATCCACTCACCTCGGCCTCCCAAAGCACGGGATTACCAACTGAGCCACATATCAACATCATATGTGTGAAAAAGTTTTACACAGTAGATAATTTCCTGAACAGTTGAATAATTAAGTATAAAGTAACATTTTTGTAAAGTGAACCATATTTTCCTATTTATTTACATGGTACTTCCAGAAATGGACCTCCGATAACATTTTGTTCTCAACACGTTACTTTTTTTTTTTGTTTTTGTTTTTTTTTTTTTTTT
>NW_007247338.1:738736-749738 GCF_000164805.1 Carlito syrichta
TCCAGTGGCCACTCCTGGCCACCGCAGCCTCGACCTGCTGGGCTCCAGTGATCCTTCCGCCTCAGCCTTCCGAGTAGCCGGAATTACAGGCATGCGCTACCACGCCCGGCTGATTTTTTGATTTATTGTAGAGATGAGGTCTCGCTGCCCAGGCGGGTCTCGAACCCGCGGACTCATGCAATCCACTCACCTCAGCCTCCCAAAGGCGCGGGATTACAGGCTGAGCCACCGAGCCCGGCTTTCAACACGTTACTTTTGAGAACTTATTTCCAATGAACATAAACCCAACTTTTCATATAGAAATATCATTTACTAATAAGCCAGCTAAAATCCTTTTAGAAGTAAGGGAAGTTATAACAGCAACAGCAAGCCAAAAAAATTATTTCCAAATTTAAAAATTACAATATATGAAACACCAAATTGAAAATACAATTCTAAGTTCATTTGGGCTATTATAACAAAATACCTTGGACTGGGTAATTTAGAAACAATAAAAATTTATTGTTGTAGGCTCTGGCGTTTAAGATCAAGACACCAGCAGATTCCATGTGTGATAAGGGCCTCTTTCTCATGACGGTGGCTTCTTGATGCAGTTGGGACAAGGCAACTCCCTTTGACTTATTTTATAAGGCCACTAATCCCATTCATGAGGCATCGTCCCAAAAGGCCTCACCTCTTAATACTATCATGCTTGGTGTTACGTTCTAACATGAATGGGGGAAGGGGTGGAGACACCAGCACCTAGACCATAGCAACAGTATTATTCAGTATCTAAAATGTGAAAAGAAAATTTCATCTCATTGCATAATGTTTACTAAGCAACAGGAAAAAAAAAAAAGAAATGGAAAAATAAAAGCTTCCATATCCAATTGAACAACTCTTTTCTACATAAAGCAACCGTGATTATCTTTTTTAAAGTATATTTTAGCCACTTTCTAGAGATTCTTATTTGAGGTGCGAGAGGTATAGTGTGAACACAATTGTGTTATATAGTTGTCCTCTTTAAGACCTTGCCTTCTCTCAAGACTGTGGGCATCCCTGTCCACTGTTGGGAAGAAGGGGGAGGGGCTGGGAGTAAAAGCAAGTACATTCAAAACCCAGCAAAACAGTAAAGAGGACAGCAGAGCCAAAGCTCATACTGGTAATTATTTCCTTAGATGGAAACATGTTTATGCTATATGTGAACGAGTCTGCAAGTCAGGGCATCTATGTCATTCGTAATTTACACGCAAAAACAGACTTCCATGTGTTACAGAGCAAATACTAATACCGAAGCCAGGCTCGGCGGCTCAGCCTGTAATCCCGCGCCTTGAGAGGCTGAGGTGAGTGAATGGCCTGAGCCCGCGGGTTCCAGACCCGCCTGGGCAACTTGGCGTGCCCTCATCTCTACAATACATCAAAAATTAGCCGAGCGTGGTAGCGCGCCTGTAGTTCCGGCTACTTGGAAGGCTGAGGCAGAAGGATCGCCGGAGCCCAGCAGGTCGAGGCTGCGGTGGTCGTGATCGTGCCACTGTACTCCAGCTTGGGCAACAGAGAGAGACTCTGACTCAAAAAAAAAAAAAAAATACTAATACCAAAATCAGAGTGCACAAATTATAACTTTCAAAGCAGGAACCAACTATGGTTTTTAGCTGTAACAACTGTGATCCCACAGGTTAGGCCAGAAGCTGTAGAAGGCAGTGATAGACACCACAAGGGCTGGAACTATGACCATTCTGTTTGCTGTTGTACTCCTGGCCCTTAATAAATATTTATTGACCTACTGAAGGAGCTAGAGCTGGCCTTTCTTTATTTCTTTATGCTGACTCCCCTCCCTTTTCCTCTCGTGATGATTTCACCTGTTACATTCTCACTTCCCTCTCCTCCTTTGTTTTATTATTAATTTTATTCTCTCACATTATCCATAGAACACAACCACTCTCTTTTTCTCACCCTCTCATCATAAAGGAACCTAAGAGAGTATAGTCATATGCAAAGGAATTACAAGCCGAACTAAACCAGCAACAAAAACAATAAATGTTGCATTTTTTTTTTTCATGGAGAGAGGGACTAGACACACAAAAGGATAGAAATTATGTTCTTTCCATTGGTAGTGAGCACGAGTACACAGAGCTTAAGAGGTTTTTGATGTTGATGATTATGATAGTTCAAGGGAGCCGGAAATTCAAAGAATCGGAGGAGGAAAAGAGGCCTGATCTACATCTGCCAGATTCATATCTGCAGTCCACACCAAAGCAATTATTTTTACCCACATCTATGAGATTTGAATGTAAATCACTAGATATGCATAATTTAGTTATTCTCACGGCTTCAAGAAGGCTACACTAAAATCATCTCAAGGTGGTATTCTTTCCTATGCTTAGAGATCCCCAAAGAGGGAGCATTTTCAATTTCCCAGGTGCCAGGAAGTTTTTCCTAAGCCTAACTATAATTCTTTCTTCTGTAATATAAGCCCTGACTCTACCCAGCTGACTAAAACAGGTCTTTATCTTCATCTGGATAATATTTCTTTGCCTATTTGAAGATTGTTATTACGGCTTCCTCCACTCCAGCATTCTCTGGGCCAAGTGATCTGAGGTCCCTTACCTTTACCTGTTTTGTAACACTTTCAACACTTTTATGTCTGTCTTTTGGATAATCCCCAAGTACACTTCATTTCACTTAAATTACCTGAGAATAAACTAGGTGGAGTTTGGGTAATGCTGAGTCATGTGTCTGGGTTTCCTCTTGGTTTCTTTTTGCTGCAGTTCTTTATGTAGCTGTGTTATCAAGCTTGAGTTTTCCATGGTAGCACCATTTTGCTGCTTCCTGATAAGTTGAAGATTCATTCTGATCTTTAGAGCTTTCTCAGTAAACAGGTTTTCCCCATCTCTCTTTCAAAATTATGTTTCCTGGATAAGTCACTCTTCTATTTTGAATGTCATTTGGCCCATGACTTAGCATTTTTAAAAATGCTATAGTACTTTTTCAGCAGAATAAAATGTCCAGGAAAAAAAAAAAAAAAAGCCTTAGAGGTGACAGATGTTTGAATTGTAGAGAAGGTAAGTCTAACTCCTTCTTTATCTAGATGATGAAACTGAAGCTTAGAATGATTAAAAAGTTGTTTCAGGTCACAAAGATTCCTGGGAACAGAGGCAGAATTGAAACTAAGGTCAACTGATTTTGATGCCCTTCCTATAATATACTGAAGCCTTTCAGTCATACCCTATATACACTAACAAAGTTAACAAGGTAGGATTGCCAAATGAGAAAGGTATGGAAGTTATAAGTTTGTAGGAATTTAATAGAAAACTGCTTTTGTTGTAAATTCCACAATCTTACCAGTAAGACTAGATTTTCCATTCTATATTAAACTAGACAACTTTTGCATGCTTTAGTTAGCCAGAAAAAAAATAAGAACCCTTCAGTTAATCAAAAAAGTCTCCCCCCCCACTGAATTCTTTTATTTTTAAACTATTTAGTGACATAAATCTTCAAGTGTATACAAATATAGAAAGCATAGAATAATTAATCTAGATTTAGTAATTACCAGTATGCAGTCAACCTTGTTTTATCTATCCTCCCCATGTGACCCACAATTATTTGACGCAAATTTCAGGCATCGTATTATTTCATCTGTAAATAGTTCAGTGTATGTTTCCAAAAGATAAGGGTACTTGTTTTAAACCGTAACAATAGTTATCACAGGCACAAATATTTACAATCATTTCTAAATAACAACTTTCCAGTCATATAATTGCTTAACACCATCAAATAGCCAGCTGGTGTTTACATTCCCCCCATTTTCATATATTTGCATGTATATATAAATTTATGTGTTTGATTAAGATCAAAATAAGGTTTTGTAATATAAATGCAATATAAGCAATTTACCTTTATGTCAGTCTCCCTTATCTATAGGTTTTTTCTCATTTTTTCCCTTTGCAATTTTTGTTAAAGAAACCATAGTTGGTTTGCCCTGTATCGTTTCTACAGTCTACATTTTTGCTGAATGCATTCTCATGGTGCCACTTAGCATTTTCATCTGGGCCATGTATTTCCTACAAATTGATGGTTAGGTCTAGAGGCTTGATGACTTTCAGGTTCATTGGGGGATATGGAAGACCACTTTACAGGTGACATTGTATTATTCTATCAGGAAGTCAGCTGTTTTCAGCTATTGCTAAGATCCATTAATTCACCAGGGATTGCAAAAAATATAGTTTAATTTATTAACTAGAATATTTCTAAAGAACATTCCATTCATTAACTAATTGGTCACTCATCAGTACTTTTGTCAATATCTCATCAGTAATTGCCTAAAGCTTGTTCTTTTAGCGATTACTCATAAAGGTGCAAGTGAGCAATATTTTCTGAGTTCTTGCATATTCAAAATAGTCTGTCTGTGGCCTCCCTATCATTTTGGCTAGATATAAAATCCATGGCTCACATTTTTTTTCTTTGAGTGTTTTAAATGTGATACTCCATTGTCTTCTACATAAAATACTGCTTTCAAAGAGTCTGATAATAATCTGAATTTCTTTTCTGAATAAATGACTTGGTCTTTTTGCTTAGATACCCAAGAGATTCATTAATATTATTTAAAAGAAACTTTTAGCTTCAAAACTATTAAAGAGTCATAGTTTTGCTAGAGTGTGTCTCAGCAATGGCTGTTCTTGGTTGATTTTTCCAGAGACATGGGGTACTCTTTCAATGTGTAATATCAATCATATTTCTGGTAAGATTTTATCATCCGTAAGGAAGTTATTCCGGCCATTCTCTTTTGTCTTATGATACCTTTGTATGGACTGTTTGATTCTGCTGCTTAGTCAGTGAATTCGTTTTTCTGTACTTTCAGAAGGGAGGTATAAACCAGAATAGATTTTATTGATTCAGAACTCTAGAGCTCCCTCTTTTGAAAGGCATGATCAAAAAACTATGTTCTGATTCTTTCTGAGATCTGCTTCCCCTGCTTCTAACCCACTTTTAACCACTTTCAACTGGGCCTTCTCTTTTCTCTATCCTAGTGCTCCAGTTCAATTCAGATTCACTTCCCAAGAGTTTCCCCAGAGTGTGGGATGAGACTCTTTCTTCCTAGAGAGCTTTGGTTGGTTAGTTTTGAGAATTTGTCTGGCCCAGATTGATCTAGCACCAAGACCTTAATGAACCACAGACCTCTTGCACTACTTATAATTGGATCATGCAAAATACACTCTGGGTTCAGTGGCCATATATGAGAATTTATAGGGATACTTTTGACCTCATTTTGTTTTAGACATCATCTATGGGCCTTTGATTTTGATATCCTAGTTCTATTTTTATGGAATATAAGTATGTCTATGCTGTATCTGCCCAGAATCCTCTTCCTGCATTTGCTTTAAAAAATAAGCAAATCAACAATAAAAAGATCATGCAAAATTTATTTTTGTATGGTATTTTTCTAGGGCCTGGCCATATTCAACTATGTCTTTGATGCCTTTTAACCTATAGTAGAATTGCAAGAGAATGACCCGTGATAAAGATAATACTTGGGCAATGCAGGATCTCAAATCATCAGGAAAAAAAGAGTCTTTGCCCAAACTTTAATTCACAAAAGACCTAAATTTCTAGTAAATAATTAGAATACCTCATTTCAATGTTTAGTATTTTGGTATTCTGAGGCTGTGAATGCTGAATATTTGATTTATTTCAGTTATTCCAGTATTTTCTAGGATCAAATTCCAAATAGGTTATAAAGACCTGTCTCAATATTTACTATGGTTAATTTACTAAGAGTGGATAAATCATATAATATGACTATATTTAGCAGGAATTTATGGAAAGCCTGTTGATTTTTATTTTTGTCACATTTATTTCTCAATTGGTTTTCTTGGGATCACGATAAGTGCATTTCTTCTAAGTGCATAGTTTCTAAAGGTGAAATTTACCTTACAAATCAATGACAACCGTGAGGTTATGGTAAGGGGGGGAGGATTAGGGAAGCTTCTGGAATTTAACATGTAATATAATTTGAATTTTTGTTTTCTGAAGAAAAAAATATTTATAAAAAGACAGAAGAACTGAATATTATTTAAAATTATAATAGCTAAGAAACTATATTGAATAGTACATTGAAGAATTTGAATTACATATTTGTATTTGCAAAAGTTAAGTTGTCCTTCCAAACAAGTCTAGGTCACATAGGACCATTGACATAATCCAAAATTGACAAAGAAGGACCTTTCCATAAGCAACAAAAAGTCCTGAATGAGAAGAATTTAACTTATGGCTGCTCCTCATCAGTAATGACTGCTTAGGTTCTTACAATGGCATGTTGAATCAACTGTTAAGTTATTCATTCAAGATACATGTATTTCCATATGCCAAGCCTTGTGCTTAACCTATGTAAGTTAGTGTGAGATTGGCCCTGCCTTTGATAAACATGATCTAGTGGATTAACCAGGCACATAAACAAATTAATGAAATACCCTGTGATATGTTTCCAAATAGAAGTACCATATAGTAAAGAGGATAGAAATATTACTTCTTAGGATTCACAGAGAGGTGATTTAAAAGGTCCTGAATGAGCCGGGCTCGGTGGCTCAACCTGTAATCCCGCGCTTTGGGAGGCTGAGGTGAGTGAATGGCCTGAGCCCGGGGGTTCGAGACCCACCCGGACAACTTGGCGAGACCTCATCTCCACAATAAATCAAAAATTAGCTGGGCGTGGTAGCGCGCACCTGTAGTCTCAGCTACTTGGAAGGCTGAGGCAGAAGGATCGCCGGAGCCCAGCAGGTCGAGGCTGCAGTGGCCGGGAGTGTGCCACTGTACTCCAGTCTGGGTGACAGAGTGAGACTCCAACTCAAAAAAAAAAAAGAATGGCTAAGTTCAGTGTGGCTAGCCCAGAGAACTCAAGAAAGAGGGGAATAAAGCTACAAAAGGGAAGTCAGAACAAATTTGGAGTCCCTGTATGTCATACTAAAGTGACACTATTTTGTAGATTAGTAATTTTTAATTCGATTTAACCCCACCGTAAACTAAATAATGACCACTCAAATATACTAGACTCTATTCTCTGGAATTTGCAAGTGTTACCCTATAAAGGAAAAAAATATATATTTGTAGATCTGATTAAGTTAATGGTATTTAGATGAGGAAATTAACCTGGTTATCCAGATGGACCCTAAGTCCTATCACAAGTGTCCTTATAAGAGAGAAGTAAGGGAGATTTGATACAAACAGTGATGAGGTAGAAGCAATGTGACCACAGAGAGAAATTCAAGTGAAGCAGTAACAAAGTAAAGAATGCTGACATCCACCAGAAGCTGGAAGAGTCAGAAAACAGCATCTTGCCTAGATTCTCCAGAGGGAGTGAACCCTGCCAACAACTTGATTTTGGCCCAGTGAACTGATTTCAGATTTGTAGTCTCCAAAACTGTGAGAAAATAAATTTCTGTTGTTTTAAGCAAGTGAATTTGCGGTAATTTTTTATAGCACCCACAGGGAACTAATACCAACCCAACGTCCTTTAATTATTATTGGGAAATAATTCACATGTCTTAAAATTCACCTTTTTATATTCACAAAGATGTGTTATTATCGCCTCTATATAATTCCAGAACTTCTTCATCACCTCAAAAAGAGACTCCAAGTACGTTTTCCCTTCATTTCATAAGGCTTGGTGTATTATGTTTTAAATTTCACTCATCTCAAAGTATTTTATAATTTCCCTTGTCATGTCTTCTTTGTCTCCTTGGTTATTTAGATGGGTGTTGCTTAATTTCCATACATTTGTGAATTTCCCAAATTTATCTGTTTTTGATTTCTAATATCATTTCATTGTGAACAGTTAACATACTTTATATTATTTTAACCCTTTTATATTTACTGACACTTGTTTTATGGCCTAATACAGGGTCTATCCTCAAGAATGCTCCATGTACACTTAAGAATATATTATTCTACTGTTGAAGGGTGGAGTGTTCTGGTATATGTCTGTGAGATCTAATTGACTTATAGTGTTGTTTAAGTACTCTGTTTTCTTATTGATCTTCTGTCTGGCTGTTCTATCCATTATTGAAAATGGGATAGTGATGCCTCCAACTATTGTTTTATCCTTCACTTCTGTTTTGCATCATGTATTTTGGAACTTTGTTGTTTGGTGCACATTTGTGTACTATTATTATATAATTTTAGTGAATTGACCCTTTTATTATTATAGAATGTCCTTTGCCTTTTGTAAGAGTTTTCATCTTAAAGTCTATTTTGTCTGATATGAGAATACTGCTCTATGTTTTCTTTTATGGTATGTATTTTTCTACCCTTTTATCTTCAACCTGTTTGTGTCTTTGACTCTAGAGTGTGTCTCTGGCAGACAGAATACAGTTGGATTAGTTTTTTATTAGTCCATTCTGCCAATCTTAGCCTTTTAATCAGAGTATTTAATTTACTTACATTTAGTGTAATTACTGATAAGATAGGATTTACATCTGCTATTTTGCTATTTTCTGTGTGTCTTTGTGTCTTTTCTCTGTTCCTCCATTACTGCCTTCTTTTTTATTAAGTAGATATTTTCTAGTGTACCATTTTCATTTTCTTTTTATTTTTTTCCTATGTTTTTAAAAGTTATTTTTCTTAGTGGTTGCTCTGGGTCTTATAGTTAACACCTTAATTTGTAACAATCAAATTTGGATTAATAACAACTTAATTTTAATAGTATACAAAACTTTTACTCCTATATAGAGCTCCAATCTCTTTACCTTCCTTTGTGCTGTTACTGTCAAACAAATTACATTTTATACATTGTGTACACATCAGCACAAATTGTAATTATTACTTTATAAAGTTGTCTTTCAAATCAGAAAAAGAGTTACAAATAAAAAATGTATGCTTGCTTTTATATTTACCTATACGCCTATGTTTATCAGTGCTTTTTTCTTCATGTGGGTTCAAGTTATTCTCAAGAGACTTTGCATTTTAACTTGAAGGACTTCCTTGAAAATTTTTTTGAAGATGTGCTACTAATGAATTCTCTTGTCTTTTTGTTTATCTGAAAATGTCTTCGCTTGTCCCTCATTTTTGAAGGATGGTTTTGTTGGATATTGAATTCTTGGTGGATAGTCTTCTCTCAGCATTTTGAATATGTGTTGCCAGTACATCTGACCACCATACCTTTTGATGAGAAATTAGTTGTTAATCTCTTTGAGAATCCCTTGAACATGATAACTCACATCTCTCTCGCTACTCCAAGATTCACTTTGTCTTTGGCTTTCAATGGTTTCATATGATGTGCCTTGGTATGAATCCCTTTGATTATATTCTGCTTAGAGTTTGTTGAGCTTGCTAGATACATAGATTAATTATTTAATCTGAGGCTCTGTTCATTTTTCTTCATTCTTTGTTCCTTCTTCTCCTCACACTTGATAATATAAGTTAACCTATCTTCAAGTTTGTTGATTCCTTCTTCTGCTTACTCATATCTTCTGCTGAGCCCCTCTATAAAATCTTCCCTTCTGTTATTTTACTTCTCAACTCCACAATTGCTATTTGGATCTGTTTTATAATTTGTATTTCTTTTTTGATCTCTATTTGGTACAAAATCATTCTCATATTTTTCTTTAGTTCTTTAGACATGGTTTTCTTTAGTTCTGTGAACACAACTAAAGTAGCTAATTTAAATCTTTATCTAATAAGTATAATGTCTGGACTTCCTCAGAGGTACATTATATTGACTGCTTTTATACTGCATATGTGCTGGGCTTTTTTTAGTTTTTCGAATGTCTTTTAATTTTTTGTTGACACACTACATTTTAAAGAGCATAATGTGGCAACTCTTAAAATCAGAATCTCCTACCTCTCCAGGTTTGTTAAAGTTGCTGTTTGTTGTTGGTACTTGTTTGTTTCATTTTTCTAAAAATAACTGTTTAATGTCTGATTTCTTCAGTGTGGGTGGCCACTGGAGTCTCTAATGCCTAACTTAGTGTTCAGCTAGTGATTGGACAAAGATTTCCTTAAATGCCTGGAGATCATAAGTTCCCAATTTTTGCAAAGGGGCTCTGTTACATTTGGAGCATGCTTTCAACACTCCAGCAGGCAGTGTACAACTAACTCTGCTTTAGCTTTCACTTCCTACCTGCATTGAGCCACAAGGACAGGCAAAGGTGAGAATTTAGGTCTTTCCTGAGCTTGTATACAGCACTGGGTATGTTCACATCCTTCTGTGTGTACTTGGCCCTCTAGATTCCCATGAGTATCTCTGTGCTTTTCAAATCTCCCTCACCATGGACATATCTTTCCCCATGTTTTCTTACTAAACTTTTGTTAACTTGATTATTTGTCCCAACTGTTATATACTGCCTCAGGCAACAATTACCCCTAACTCTTGTCTACAAATAATTGAAAATCTTTTTTTTTTAATTTTTTTTATTTTTGAGTTGGAGTCTCACTCTGTCACCCAGACTGGAGTGCAGTGGCCGCTCCCAGCCACCGCAGCCTCGACCTGCTGGGCTCCGGCGATCCTTCTGCCTCAGCCTTCCAAGTAGCCGGAATTACAGACATGCACTACCACGCCCAGCTGATTTTTTGATTTATTGTGGAGATGAGGTCTCACTGCTCAGGCGGGTCACGATGAAAATAATTTTTATTGAGAAAAATATTCACATCAGATGAGCTCTAAATCAAATTACATGTAGACAATGTTGTGAATGGTATAGTTCAGAGACTCATCAGACAGGTCAATACATGACAATTCTCTGTAAGTGGGACTTGGAAGGATTTACATACCTGACCTGCCTTCTTCAGTGGCTGTCAGGCTGTTAACATGACTGTAAGCTGTTGGTTTTCAGAGTTATTGTAGAGCTGGAGAGGGGGATGATGGGCATAAAACAATATAAAAGTCAAAAAAAATTCATTGTTTTTACTGATATTTAGCCATGAAAATAAATAAATAAAGGCTCCTCTGGTTGCTACCAGCCTTTAATTTCCCAGATTTTTTTTTTTTTTTGAGTTGGAGTCTCACTCTGTCACCCAGACTGGAGTGTAGTGG
>NW_007247338.1:750059-775850 GCF_000164805.1 Carlito syrichta
CCTCAGCCTCCCAAAGGCGCGGGATTACAGGCTGAGCCACCGAGCCCAGCTTACTTTCTCAGATTTTAAAAAAGTTCATTCTGACAATTTTTGCCATTATTCCTATTTCTTTGTTTTTTGTTTTTGAGTTGGAGTCTCACTCCGTCACCCAGGCTGGAGTACAGTGGCATATTCATGGCCACCCCAGTGTTGACCAACTGGGCTCCAGCGATCCTTCCACCTCAGCTGGAAGTATAGGCATGCACTACCACGTCTGGCTAATTTTTTATTTATTGTAAAGATGAGAACTCGCCAGGCTGGTCTCAAACCCACAGGCTTAGGCAGTTCACTCGTCTCGGCCTCCCAAAGCGCTGGGATTACAGGCTGAGCCACCTAGCCCAGCCTTCCTATTGTTTTTAATGGAAGAGAGGGTCTTCACAGTTTATTCTGCCATTTTTATCATCCCAATATCCCCTTTTAGTAACAAATATTTTAATAACATATTCTACTATTCTAAAATGAAAACCATGGATAATATAACCTACCTACATGCATAATTTCAAAATCACCCACATAATTACCTAGTTATAGTATAAATTGAATTTGCTTGGGCACAATTACACTAGAAAATGTATTGACAACCATGCTGTACATCAAAAGAGGACTGGATTTAAAAAATGCGGTACATATACATGATAGAATACTACGCAGCCATAAAAAAAGAATAAAATCATGAATTTCACAGCAACCTGGATGGAACTAGAGTCTATAATACTGAGTGACCTCTCACAGAAACAAAGATCCGAGTATCACATGTTCTCACTCATATAGTAGACCTTGAACATCTATCGTAATACTATAAGAAAAGGATTGACAGTGGTGGGAAACTATAGGGGGGAGGGAGGGGAAGGGAGGTGGGATTAATGGTAGTAAATATTTATCTGGGGATGGGGAGACACCCTTTATCAACAAGGGTGCCTGAACGAAACATATTTGTATGCCAAACCCTTAACTGTACCCCACAATACCAAAATAAAAAATATTGATTAATTTTAAAAAAAAGAAAATGTATTGAAAGAGACACACCTTGGCGTAATCACTCTGAATTTGGACATTATAAATAAAAATAATAACAGTTGTGCTTTTGGAGAATTCAGATATCATATGTGGCATGGACATTGATATTACAGCTTTCAAAAATGATTAGCAATTGTTGATAAAGTTGCAAATAAGACAATGTAAAGTCTTCCCTCAGTTTACATGGGATTTACATTTCTGGAAAATTCAGTTATGAAATCATGAAAAAATAGCTTTTTTTATATAAGACTGAATTTGGTCCTGGACTTGGATCATTAGTCTACATGACTAGTTGGCGGAACAGTAAAATCTAGCATGATATGGAACCTCCTCCTCACATTTTTGACCATTATCCACTGAATGTAAATAGCAGCCCTATCATCATTTAGACACTGAGTCACCTTCCCTACAAAAACTCCCAAACTCCCAAAACACTCCCTAGAAGGCAGCACCACTCTTTTGAGAACTGCCGTTTTAGATAAGCTATTGGTTGTTTTATGGGGTTTTTGTTATTGTTGTTTTTAATCTGATGTGGACCAAGTTTGAAATACAGGTACCCAGCCGGATGGTGGTTCAGACTGTAATCCCAGCACTTTGGGATGCCTAGGTGAGAGGATTGCCTGAGCCTGGGGGTTCAAGAGCAGCCTGGGCAATTTGGTGAGACCTAGTCTCTACAATAAATCACAAAAACTAGCCGGGCGTGGTGGCATGTGTCTGTAGTTCCAGCTACCTGGAAGACTGAGGTGGAAGGATCACCTAAACCTAGCAGGTCGAGGCTGCAGTGGCCATGAGTGTGCCACTGCACTCCAGCCTGGGCAACAAGAGTGAGACTCCCACTCAAAAAAATAATAAAAATTAAAAATAAAATAAATCTAGGTACCTAGTAAGAAAAACAACAAGCTTACCAAATGTAAGTGTGCTGTATTCACAGCTCACTACTACTCTGCTCCACATTCTACCTTTCAGGAAACTTAAATACTAAAATAAGTCATAAGATAATTTGCAAACTGATGGACTGGGTGCCTAAACACCTTTTCTTTTTCTCCTTTAATTTTTATTTGGAATGAGAGTTTTATTTAGTGCATTCAGATGAACAAATACAGAAACTGATCTACTTAACATAAGACTACTCCCTTCTGTGTTAAGACCCAAGGTTCTCAAAGAAGGGCCTTGACATCTTTCAGTCGTTGGCTAGTCCAATGATCTAAATTCTCTGAGCAGGATCCCTGTGGTGTGTGGCCTAGATTGCCTCTCAGAGACCTTCACATTATCCCCTTGTGAAGATAAGTCAAAGTTGCTCTGTGAAAAAGTCACTAAATCTGATCACAACACAGTTTCAAGGAACCGACGCTGTGACCTTTACCATTTTGTGGATACATCGTGGTTTTATCAACTCTGATGACAAGTCTAATGACAAAAGCCCTGTCAAGTGAGTCTTCACTGGTTCTTGATAAACCACAACCAAATTGTACACTCTTACCCTCCCACCCCCACGTTCATGGCTGTTTATGAATATTGTTGCAAATGTGTAATTGCCGTCACCTTCTTTTGACCTTCTTAATGTAATACTTAATCTGTTAGCTTCATTATTGCCAAGTGATATGGTATGCTGTGGCTCCAGGCCCTCATTCTAATGGATTTGGAATTATATGCATTTATATCATGGCCCTTCCTCCATAGCACCTGTCTGCTGGATCCCTGAATCTGTAAGCAGATATTCTGAGGCATGTATCTCTTGTGATTCCCCCAAAAGCAGGAGTTAGCCTGCTCATAGTTTTTGAATGTTCATATTTAAAGTTGCATCTTTTATCTCTGTATCACAGAATGATGTGTATTCACTAGATAGGACTTTAAGCTTAAAAAAAAAATGTCTGCATATGATTCCACCAGAGGGCACTGTGGTAAACTTCAGTTTCAAAGACATCCATAATAGGTTAGTTAAGAAATCCCCAAAACTGGAATGCTGAAACAAATGAATGTAATTAAAGCAACAATACCTTTGACCAAGATATTGATTCCATTGTGACTTTAAAAATCCCTGTAGAATAATTCATTTTGCTGAGAGTATGTTAATCACTCAGGGGCACAACTTTGGCAAATAAAAAATAGATAAGAGGCTTTATTACAGCCGATGTGTGAGCTCCACAGACCATCAGGAAAACAGTGTACTTCTGTTGGGAGACAGGAGTCTCTCCTTTTCTGGCTCCAAAAAGAATAAGTGTCTTTTGAATCCCAGGAGGTAAACCAATATCATACTTTCCTACATGATACAAAATAGCTGTCTTTAGTAAAGTTCCCATTCCAGTGTAGATTTCCACTGTTTCCTACTAATACTCCCTGGGAGTGAATTTATATCATCCCTCAAGTCCCAACCCAAATAAGACTCCATTCCCTTTTCCAGAAATCATGGGGTTGGGATTCCACAAAACTTCCCAATTGGTGGTGGCTATATTAAGTGACAGTTCCAACAGGAATTAACAAATAACAGGGTACAAACTGGAAACACAGTGTCCCCACATCCATGACTCCATGGTGTGTGGTGATGTGGCATATAGGTTATGTTAACACCTTAATTCGTTTATTCATTCAACATGTAGTTATTGAGTACCTCCCATGTACCATGTCTTGGGCTCTGGGGATAGAGTTGTGAAGAACTCGACTTAATCTTTGCCTTAATGGAGCTTGATGACTAGTAGAGGGAAGACATAAAAAGATGATAAACAATGAATCAAATGAAAATACATATATGTAACTTCAGATTGAGAAATCACAGGTCATTAATTGAAAAAAAAAATGAGGAAGAATGAAGGGGAACTCTTACATACGCATGTGAGAGAAGCCTGTGTATGCAACAGTATGTGTGTAGATAACCTGAGATAAGAGCCAGCCAGGTGACGACAGAGCAGCAAAATTTAAGGCTCTTCAACTGGAAAAACTGTGATGAGTTCTGATAAGTAAAAGGAGGCCTCCATGGCTACAATGGTGAGTTCTAAGCAGAGTGAGGCAAAGTCAACTGGGGTAGGTCATAGTAAGGATTTTGAGTTTTATTCTCAGGCAAGTTTTAAGCAGGGTGACATAGTCCAGAGGATGGATTTGAAGGGAGGGAGATAAGATTTGAGGAAAACAGGGTACGAAGAGGTAGAGAAATCAACAAGGACACTGTTAGGGTGACTCAGGAGGAGAAAACAGTGGTGGCTGTGTAGATGAACAGAAGTAGCCTGATTCAAGATATGTTCTAGAAATGGAATCTACAGGACTTGCTGATAAATTAGATATGGAGAGAAAATTAAGACAAAAATGACTTACAGGTTTGTAGCTCAGGCAACTGGGTTGAATAGTTATTTTGTTTACTAAACCTGAGAAAGGAACAGCTTTCAAGGATAGATAGGAGGAATAATTAGGTATCCAACTTCTACGTGATAAATGCAAGATGACTGTAATATGCCGCTGTGAAATAAATTCAGGACTGACCTCTGCACTCTCAAGACACAAGTCTTATTTGTACCATGGCCATCATCCCTTGCAAATACCCACAAGAAGTCCCCTGCATGTGTTTTTAAGGTCTGTGGTCAGGAAGAGAGGGCAACCCTTCACTCCTTTCTGCATCTCCTGCTAAACTACAAGCTGTCATGCCTTCCGATTTCCTTTTCTGCTATCGGAGCATTTGCTGCCCTCTGTCCTACCAGACAACTCACAATCATTATCTCCACAATACCTACGTGGTATCAAAAGTGTTGCATTTGTAGCTAGAAGACATTGGTTAGTTTTCTTACTAGGTGGGTGACCCGGGGCATACTATTTAACTTCTGGAAGCCCTGCAGTTCTTTGTGAAGACTATGTGAATGATTACATATACAAGCACTTTGTAGACTGTAAGCAATTATATAAATAGGTATTGTTATTCTCATTTTCATGTCTTCACCTCTGTAACAAATAATTTGCCATTCATTTTACCCTGTTTTCTTCCCTTTTTCTTTTTGCCTGCTTCTTCTGTCTCTTGTCCCTTCTGCCACATAAATTTGCTTTCCTGAAAAAGGCTGGTTATTTGGAGACATCATCACCAGCCAATCAGAGCTCACCATTCCTTTTGGCTGGTAAGCCAATCAGATGTAAGCTCCAGGTCTCTTTTCAGTGTTGCTAGGGCTTCAGGTCTACTTCTAAAAGCTGACTTGCTTGCTTTCTGCTAGTTCATATTCTCTCTCTCTCTCTCTCTCTCTCTCTCTCTCTCTCCTCTCTACCCTCCCCCACCCCTTCCCACCCCTGTTCTCTCTCACCCCTCCCCTCTTCTGGGTTTGGAGCAATTCCAAATACTTAAGCCTTCCGGAAGTTTGGGTTATGGATAAGCAAGGTTTGACTGTGTATTTTTTCCCTTGAGAAATAGAGGACAACGATTCCACGTTCAGATTGAAGAAGTGTTTTAGCAGCTTAATGTCCCTTGGCTATATAAAATTTAGTTCTGCTTATGGGAGTTTTGGGTGTACAAATCGCCTTTTATTCTGATGGACTAAAGCATAAACTGGCAATAAATTTGGCAGTGCAGTGTCATGTCATTTGAACTTCATTGGGTTTTACAAATGCATTCAAGATATTTGAAAGCTCTTGCAGTTTCAAACTGATGTCAGAAGATGACAAAAACATTGTGGTTATTTTGCTCCTGTTTCTTAAACTTAAAGTGCTGAGATTATTGGAGAAAAGCACCCATGGATAAGAGTGATTTGGGAACTAATACCTAAAAGCTCAGTGGGTGTCCTCGCCCTCACATCCTGCTTATCTCTGGAAACTAATTAACATGGGAATAATAGCTAGAAACCCTCTCTTTTTATAGTACCCAAGGGTCCATCTTTAAATACTATATGGAGGGGTAAGTTGCGAAGATTCCCCTAACACAGAACAGTTCTGCTCATTTGATAAAGACATTTGATAAGGAAAAATAACTAACAAGTTATGCCTTTCTCATAACCTTTGCTACCTACTTAAAAACTGAAACAGTACAAGAATTCGCAGTTTAAAATGACCAGAGAAGTGGCAGGATGCCAGAATTCCGTCAGAGACAGCTTAGAAAAGCTTAATGATTAACAAATGGGTCACTGCCTTCAGGCTCTGACCTTTAGAACTAACCAATTTTAGCCTTTTGGTTATGTTCCTTCAAGTCATTTGTATCAAGGGAAAAAAAAAATACTCCCTAATGGCACAGTACCACTCATCCAAAAAGAAAAAGAAAAAAGATTCTTAGCAGCCCAGTATTTGGTGAGTAGCTTTTCTGATAACGTGGAGCTGGTCCTAAACACAATATTAACAACTGTTAAATCATATTTTTTTGTTAGAGTTTAGGGAAGGCTCTAAGCGCTACTGCGTATCCTGCAGGTGAAATGTACGAAATTTCAGTTAACATGGTAACGGCTCTAAAAATACCTAGGCTACAGTTTAACCACAGAGTTTCCTCCTTAACGTAAAAGAGCCACCATCGCGAGCTGTTAGAAAGTGCAACAAAAGCAATCTCTGTCGGACTTTGTGCAAGCAGGCTATTAAATCAGGCCTGGCAATGACAATCTGCCGCCACTTTGCATCAAAGTAATAATTAAAGTTTTGCAAGCTTGAACAGCAGTGCACAAACCAGCTAAGAAAAATGTTAAATTGATAAATCTGCTCCCCCAAACCTGTTTTCTGCCCCCACCCCCACCTCCAGGTGGACTAAGCAGGGCGTGGCAGGGGTGCAGTAACAAAGAGTCACCACACCATAACCACAGGGCCCCACCCTAAGGAAAACCTGTGTCAGGCCGCCACAGTTTTCCCAGCAGCCTGTGCACCAAGCTCCTGTAGACAGCCCATAGGAGGCCTATTCGCTTGCTTGGGGTTTCCCGTTGGGGGCTTTTCTTTGGCAGAGACAGGGAGGGTGGGTCCACCTTTTTCTTGATGCTTTTGCAGTAAACAAGTTGGAAACACATATGGCTCTTTTGAATTCTGAGCCTGACTCTTCTGAGCCAGGACTCTGTCATGTCTAGGCTTACTAAATACTGCTATGTCTAGGCTCCCAGGTTTAGTAAATAAAAAATACCTGACATCCAGTTCAATTAGAATTTTAGATAAACAGTAAATAATGTATCCAGTGTAATATGCCCTATGTAATATTTGGGATATACTTATACTAAAATCATTTCATTTTTAATCTGAAATTCAATCATTTTATTTCTTTCCTTTTTCAGAGTCTTCTTATTCTCCAATACTTAATTAACAAGTTGGTTTTTATTTGTTTAGGATTTTTTACTTTGTTTTGTTTTGTTTTTTAGCTTCACCCTGCTTTGCTCTTTAAGCCTTGGATCAATTTAGAAAGGCTAGGGGCCAGGGGAAATGAACTAGTATTTACCGAGCTCATTCTTAAATCATGCCTCATCTTAGGTACTTTTGATGCATGGCTTTTTTTAAATCCCCACATCATTCTGTGTAATAGGCTACTTATAATCCACATTCTGTAGAAGAAAATACTTTAGCTCAGAAAGGTTAAATGACTTGACCAAGGTCACACAGATAACAACTAGGCAAAGCTAGTAATAAGCCCAAGTGAGTATGAGCCCAGTTGAGAAAGTAACTGGCTTTCTCAACTACTTAGTAAATCTGAACTAGTTATATGTAAATGTGATATTTCATTTTCACATGCTTATTACATATTAGCTTCTTTTTCTTAATAATTTGTAACCCAATAGCACAGATTTCATAATAATTAATGAAAGCTCTAATTGCCAGCTGAATTAGGAGCTATTCTCCATCAACTCCTTCAAAATGATAAGTTATTAGCCGGACTTGGGGGCTCAACCTGTAATCCCGTGCCTTTGAGAGGCTGAGGTGAATGGATTGCCTGAGGCCTTGGGTTCGAGACCTCATCTCTACAATAAATCAAAAAATCAGCCGGGCGTGGTAGTGCATGCCTGTAATTCCGGCTACTTGGAAGGCTAAGGCGGAAGGATCGCCGGAGCCCAGCAAGTCGAGGCTGCAGTGACCGGGAGCGGCCACTGCACTCTAGTCTGGGCGACAGAGTAAGACTCCAACTCAAAAAAAAAAAAATAAGTTATTTATTGATCTGTAATTGAACCTCCAGCTCATTTCTGACTGCTCCCTACTGAAGCTATTCTAAGTACTTTTTGTCTATTAGAGAATCTGCTTAAATCAACCCTATTATCTAAGTGGTACTATAGTTATAATTCCCACTTTACAGGTGGAAAAAATACTAAGGTTCAGAGAAGTTAAGTAACTTCCTCAAAACCACACAACCTAGGCTTTTTAGCCAGGAAGACCAGATTTAAATCAGGATTAATGCACTTACCAATGTATGACATTGAGAAAGGCTCTGAACTTCAAATTCTTCACCTTTCTCTCAATCTTCAAATTCTTACCGCCTTTCTCTCAAGCAAACAGCTTTACACACAGTAAGCATTCACCAAATGTGTGCTTATAAAATGATTTTGAGAATTCTTTTTTTAGACACTTTTGATAATAACAGGCATAAGAGAATATTCTAAGTCTGGAACTGGCAACATTTTTCTGTAAAGGTTCAGTAATATGTTAGACTTTGCAGTCTAACCAAGAGGCAAAACCGAGGATATTACATAGGCAGTTAGGACAAGACACAAAACAAATTTCCACAAATCTTTATTGTCAAAAATTGAAAATCGAACAATAATAATAGTTGAGTACAATTTTCTGTGATATACCTCTACTGATGAGAAGAATGGAATTCTTTATTGTGGGGTTCACTTAATTGGGGTCAAAGTTAGTATTTTCCATATCAGAATCAATTACACATGACCATCTGTTAACACTGATTCATAATGATATTTCACATATTTTATCATTGAAAATGTCTTTTCACATAGATAGGTACTGCCAAATACTAATATCTGCCCATGAGCATATGATTTGAATTTAACACCGTCATTGTTTAGATGACACTTAAAGAATTTTATTAGATTCTTCTCTTGGTATCTGCCTTTTAACATGTCATTATATTAATTACTTCAATTGAAGGGTAGGTAGAAGCTCTTCAACTGCACAGTTAAATAGATTTTGAAATATGGAAATTTCTTGTACACTTGCATCAAAATCCAAAAAAGCACTGCTGGAATTATAGTTTTGACTAAAAAAAAAACTCTGTTGCACATTTGTGTGGAAATAGAGGTCTTACCTCATTTTAACTTTTGACAGTACAGGAAATATAGAAAGCAGCTTGACATTACCTGTGATTCAAACAACATTAGTTGTCACTGAAATGACTTTACCACAATATAAATTTAACTTTTAAGTCCTGCTTTGTCTTGCAATTTTACAAGGAATTTGTTTTTAAAACAATGATCAAGTCTGTAAGAAAGCTTATTTCCAAAACCATTCCATGTTCAATTATAGTAGTTGATGGTAGTGTGTCTCATCCATAAAAAATGTCAATCTTGGCCCTGAGCTCAAACAAATCACAATAAATGTTTCTACTTCTTAGAAATTGATCTGCTATGTGGTAGAGAAACAGAATATTCAGATTTTATTCTGACAAAAATTTACAGAACCAAAGTGAATGAATCTCACCATTGACAACTGTTTGAATTATATATGATAAATTTAATTATTTTCCACAAAGCATCTGCTGATGTGTATAATGTGTAACCAACCATAAGTTTAAAATGCCTTACCCTTTCACAAGCTGTGTAAATGTGTACAACTAAGCCTTTTGTTTGCTTAAGAAAAAATATTTTTACTGCCATCAGTTGGAACACATCTTAGAAGATTCCCCTTCAGGTTGTACTGAATTTGATTCTCCAATTTCCTTGAAAATATCTTTATCTGTAGTTTTATAATGCCTACTATTCATTAAGGCTAACTGTCTAATTCTTAGGTCACCTCAATCAAACTCAGGATTGACTCCTCAAATAAATAACAACTGAGTAGTATCACAGTTACATCTGTCAGCTCATCAAGAGGCAAGGAAAACCACTCAAAATCATTTGTGTTGTTTTTAAATCAATGTTGCTCTCAGTATTTTCAACGATTTAAGCAACTGTTTTCACCAGAAAGCTAATAGTTTTTACATGAGCTAATTGTTTTCTCTGGTACTTTCTTCAGTGACTATAGTGAAACACAATTTAATGTACCCACCATCAGTAAATATCTTTCCTTGCTTGGAAACAAATGAGCTACTCAAAAAATTACTTTGGATGCCATCTTATTTTCACTTTTTATTTTTGTGAAAAAATTTCTGCTATGATGAGATGTTCAATTTAACTTGTTTATGAATCTGGGTTATCAGTGAGTTGAGAATAATGTGATGAGTGTTTAATCTAGTAGTGCCTGTGTATACTGTATTTCTTAGCATAACCAAAGTGTCGTTTCACAATAGACACAATGCTTTGCCATCTAATTTGATAGCAGTCATCCAGACACTACTGTATATAACATTGAAATTCAGTCTTCTCCTTTTCTAATTTTGACATGATGCATATGAAGTAGCAGTTAAAGAAAAATAATGTCACGGTGCAATGTGGCACTTGCAACATAGGCAAAGGATGAGTGCATTGGTGTGATTTGTAGTGCAGCTAGCAGCACTATAAAACAATAAGAGCAACATATGCAGTCTGTGTTGTACCTATTGCCATTGTAGTAGGAAAGTGATCATAGATGATACATAAGCAAGTGAGTGTAGTGGGTTCCAATACAATTTTATAAATACTGAAGTTTGAATTTCATTTAATTTTTATGTATCAAAATGTAATTATTCTTTTTATTTTTCAATCCTTTAAAAACTTAAATATTATCCTTAGCTGGGGGGACTACACAAAACAAGGAGAGGGCTTAGATTTGACTCATAGGTTGTAGTTTACCAGCCCCTATTCTAAAGAACTAAATATTAAGTTGATTTTTTTTTTAATTTGCTGAAGATGTTTCCAAAATTTAGAAAATATTAAGTAGTACATATTGGCAATTTAAAAACAGGTTTGGTTATATCTATATATATTAATCTTTGTGAGATTTCAAAAGTTAGTATAATCTACAGTTCAAAGGGATGGTCATCTATATTTCAAGGGAAAATTCAAGGGGACTCAACTGAAAACGTATTTGGAATTAAAAAGAAATTTTAAAAAATTTAGCGGGGCAGGCTCTGTGGCTCAGCCTGTAATCCCGCGCTTTGGGAGGCCAAGGTGAGTGAATTGCCCGAGCTTGAGGATTTTCGAGACCTGCCTAGGCAACTTGGCAAGACCTCATCTCTACAATTAAAAAAAAAAAAAAAATTAGCTGGACGTGGTAGCATGCACCTGTAGTTCCAGCTACTTGGAAGGCTGAGGTGGATGGATCGCCGGAGCCCAGCAGGTTGAGGCTGTGGTGGCCGGAGCGTGTTGCTGCACTCCAATCTGGGCGACAGAGTGAGACAACTCAAAAATAAATAAATAAATAAGTAAATAAATAAATAAATAAAAATAAAATTGAATATAAGAAATATAAAATATATTTTGATATGTATCAATCTACATATGCACACCTACATAATTCAGTAGTTTTATTTTACTAGAGCAAGGGCTAATTAGAAAATATAATTTTTTCTTTGGTTTTTTTGAGTTGGAGTCTCACTCTCTCACCCAGACTGCAGTGGCCGCTCCCGGCCACCGCAGCCTCGCCTGCTGGGCTCCAGTGATCCTCCCAAGTAGCTGGGATTACAGGCATGCGCCACCACGCCTGGCTGATTTTTTGATTTATTGTAGAGATGAGGTCTCGCTGCCCAGGTGGGTCTCGAACCCGCGGTCTCAGGCAATCCACTCACCTCAGCCTCCCAAAGGCACGGGATTACAGGCTGAGCCACCGAGCCCGGCTTATATTTTTTTAACTGTATAAGAATAACAAAGACAATATACTACCTAGGAATAAATGTAAAATAATTGTACGTGAGTAAATGAAGAAGACTCTTAAAATTTTACTGAGCACATAAAAGATGACCTAGATAAATAGTAAGATATACCACGTTCATGTTTAAGAAAATGCAACATAACAAATATGTCAGTTTGCCACATATTAATCTATAAAGTCAAAGTAAGGCACCTGGTAAGTTGATTCTGAAATTCATCTGAATGATGAAATGCTTAAAAATCTGCCAATAAATTTTTGTGTGTGTTGGGGGGAAAGAGGCCAGTTTACTTGTTATATCAGATAGCAAGATATATGAAAAAGCTAAAGATAAAATTGTATTTTTGTAGTAATGACCAAATAGATCAACGAGTTAGAGAAGAAAGTCCAGAAATAGACTCATGCTCATTTAAGAATTTGGTTAATAAAGGAGGCATTTCAAATCAGTGGAGAAAGACTGGATTATTTAAATTAATGGTATAAAGACAACTGACCATCTAGTTAAAAAGAATTGAATTTTCACTACCCCATCCCATATAAAATAATAAATTTAAAATGGGTTAAGAAGTTGATCATAAAACAGGTGTAAAAGTACTGGAAGACTATATAGAATATTTTTATAATTTTCAATTGTGAAAGCCTTTCCCCAAAAAGACTAAAATCCCACAACTAGAAAAGGAAAAGTATGGAAGACTACATGAAATTCAAACTTTTCTATCACACCAGACTGAAAGTTCTTCCCAGGTTCATTCATTCTTTAGGAGAAAGAGCAAAAGGTGAGATTAAAAAAAAAAAAAAAACGAAGATAAGAATATCAAAGACAGATTTAATTTTAGTATTGTTTTAATTTTAGCATTGTTTTTCCCTATTAAATAGTTTTTAAAAAACACCTCGGTCTGGAAGGAACATTTTTGGGCTCAAAATGTTATTAAAACTGTCCATTTTATTAGAATGTGAAAAAAGTATTTATTTTGCACACTCTGCTTAGATAGCAATTCACTTTCACATGTAAATGAACAAAAGCAAAGAAATTCCCTGTCCTTAATTTAATGCACTCTTCATATAAGAACATATACAATCATGTGCTACTTAACAGCATTTCAGTCATTATCAACAGAGGCCCCATAAGATTATAATGAAGCTAAAAATACTCCTGCCATTTAGTCATGCACAATACATTGCTCAGGTCTTTGTGGTGATGCTGGTATAAGCACACCTACTGTGCTGCCAGTCATACAAAAGTATATAGCACATACAATTTTGTTCAGTATGTCATGCTTGATAATGATAATACATGACTATGATACTGGTTTATGTATTTACTATACTATTTTAGGGACCATGGGAAAACTTTGCCCTCTGAAGATTTGCTGAAAGTTAACTAATAAAGGGGAGGTTAATAGGAGGAAATGTATACAAATGTATTTGATTGTAGTTTTGTGTAACAAGAGAGCCTACAGAATGAAGATCCCAAAATACAGGGAAACCATCCAGTATTATACTTAGGTTCAACAAAGAATGGAAAGCTGTGTAGAAATATGGACAAAAAGGGTATGATCTACGGCTAATAGACTGAGTGGGGAAAACTCAGCAAGGATTGTTTGTTTAGATTCTTCTTGGCCTCTCTGTACAGTATTCCTTCCTTCTGGGTATTGGCAAGGACCCTCCCTAGAATGTGGGTCTTATGAACTACTGCCATACAAAGTAGGTCAGATAATTTCTTTATGACCAGTTTTTACACAGAAAGGTGGAAGGTGGTGAGGGGAGTTTGAGTAATATTTTATATTATATACATATATACATATATATAAAATATTGCTCGAATATATATATATATATGGTTTCTATGCCTTGGGAAAGAGGGATTCTGGTTTCTATGGCTAGCCTTGGAGGAGAATGAGGAGCCAAAGACAGAAGGGGCAGGAAAAAGCCAGGTAAAATCTTTTGCTTCTGAAGCTGCTTCCAAAGCCTTTATTTTAAAGTATTGTTTTCTGAGTCCTAACATTATGCTTTTAATCATTGTTTTAAAATGTGTTTCTTCTACTTATTTCAAAAAAATTTAAAAAAAACTAAATGTAAAACAGCCTTGGGCAAGTCCTTCAGAAGTTATTCCAGAAGAAGGCATTGTGATGGAAGATGACAACTCTGTGCATGTTATTTCTCCTGAACACCTTCCAGTAGGACAAGATACCGAGGTGGAAGAAAGTGATATTAATGATCTTGACTATGTATATACCTAGGCTAATGTGTATGTGTTTGTGTCTTTTTTTTTAACAAATAGTTTTAAAAGTTAAAAAAAATTAAAATACAAAAACTTACAGAAGATATAAAGAAAGAACATATTTTTGTACAACAGTACAATGTGTTTGTGTTTTAAGCTAAGTGCTTTTTATAAAAGAGTCAGAAAGTTTCAAAAAATCAATCTATAAAGTAAAAAGTTAGAGTAAGCTAAGGTTAATTAAAAAAAAAAAAAAAAGGCAAGCTGGACACTGTGGCTCACGCCTATAATCCTAGCACTTTGGGAAGTGGTGAGAGGATTGCCTGAACCCAGGGGTTTGAGACCAGCCTAGGCAACTTGGCAAGACTTCATCACTACAATAAATCAAAAACTTAGCCGGGCATGGTGGCACGCACCTGTGGTTCCAACTGCTTGGAAGACCGAGGCAGAACGATCTCCTGAGCCAAGAAGGTCAAGGCTGCAGTAGCCATAAGCATGCCACTGCACTCCAACCTGGCAGACAGAGTGAGACTCTGACTCAAAAACAAAAACCAAAAAAGACAAAAGATGTATAAAGTCTGAAGAGAAGCCAGAGTATAGGGCTAGTTTATTATTGAATAAAGAAAACATTTTAAATAAATGGATTGTAGCATACATGCACAGTGTTTTAAAGTCTACAGGAGAGCACAGTGATGTCCTTGGTATTCATATCCACTCAGCACTCACTCACTGACTCTTCCAGAGCACCATTGACAGTCCGGTAAGCGCCATTCATGGTTAGTGCCCTTTACGGGTGTTATCATCTTTTATCTTTTATACCATATTTTACCCATACCTTTTCTATATTTAGATATGATCTAAAAAAATGCTACATATCCAAGTAACTACTGTCTGTAGTTACAACTATATAAAGTATTCAGTACAGTAACATGCTGTACAGGTTTGTAGCCTAGATGTGTAGTAAGTTATACCATCTAGGTTTGTATAAGTGTACTCTATGGTACTTGCACAACCATGAAACCACCTAACGACATATTTCTCAGAATATACCCTCGTCATTAAGCAGGGCATAACTGTACTCAGCTGAACATAAAACTGCATTTTTTCCCTGTAGCTTATAGTTGTCTTCTACTGGGAGTTTAGTGAATAAGTTTAGAGGAGAATAACAATAAGCGTGTAAGAGTGTGTGTGTGTGTGTGTGTGTGTGTGTGTGTGTGTGTGTGTGTGTAATGAGAGAGAGAGAGAGAGAGAGAGAGAATATGCACACATATATGCACATGGAAATGCAGAGAATATACCTTACCTTGTATTTTAGCTTTTCAAAGAATATTTTTGAGTTATATACAAGAAAGTAAGGTGCTCAAGTGTAGCTAAACTTGTGTGATATTAGTAAGCCATAGAAATGTTTTTTTGTTTAAAGAGAATTTTCCCACATAAAAGAATTCATTAAGTATAATGAATTGTTTGTAATGAATGGTGTGATATTGCTGGTGAAGCTAAAGTGCTATTAATACATTGCTTTTTAGATCTTAAGTGCATAGTTTATAAGGTAGTATTTTTACCCAAAAAAAGACTTTTTTTTCCAAAAAGAAGATGTTTTATGTTCTTTCCCAAAGCCAAATGGTTAGTTTTTAATATTGTAAATGGGAATACATTCTTTTATGTTCATTTATTATATCTATGATATTTATATTATATCAATTTATAGTTTTTCACAGGATGTAGCAGAAGATTTGCATATGTTTCACACAACTGGATTGCCATATATATACAGTTATTGGGGTTTCATAATCCCACTCTGATTTTGGTACTGAGAGTTCAGAGAATTCAGTGACTAGCAAAGGCCAGTGAAGAGTGTGTGCTTTTTCCAACCAGACTGGATTAATAGTTGGAGCGTCTTTCCCCACAACCTCATCTTTTTGACACTTGCAAGAGAATAATTGATTATTCATTTGCAATTGCTAATGAAATACAAACACTAAGTTAGTAAATTAAAAAGTTAAATTTCTCAGAGTGACATTGACTCATCTATATTGCATAGAAGAAATAAATATTTTATTTGCTGCATCATTCAATTCAGTTTCTCAGTATGCATTATTTGAAATAGATGTGAATTATGTTTTTGTTTTGCTTTGTTTTGTTTTTGAGATGCCTATTCTGGTTTTCATCTTTTGCACTGAAGGAGTTTGGGAAATGCCATACCACAATATGACACAATGATTTGCTTATGACTTTGAACTGAGGGCACTTGGGGAACAGTGAATGCAGGCAGAATATTTCTCTGAACTTCCCTCATCTGCCTAAGGTAGCCTCCAAAAGAGCTCAATTGTTATGAATCCCTTTTCAGGGAATCTTATCAAGCAGGGAAGATTAACTCCCATGACATGAGAGGAGATTGAAGGTGGACACCATACTTTGACAAACACCATTCCTCTGAGGGTTGCTCCCAGACAACTTTTATTATCTGAGAGATATTTTATCTGTATAACAAGATAACTTTTATTCACCATACATTTTCTCCCCTTTCCCTCCTATAACTTGTGTTGCCACCACCATCACCCCAAGGGCCTGTTTCTTTCTGTAGTATCAGTTGATCCTTCCTCTGGTCCCATATTTTGTGGAACTCTTGTGCATACATACATAACTAAATATATTTTTTTCTCCTGCTAATCTGTCTTATGCCAACTTAATTTGTAGCTCAGCCAAAGAACCTAGGAGGGTGAAGGGAAGCCATTTTTTCCTACTCTGTAGCACCGTGTCCCTGAATCTTTATGCAAAATAAGAAGCTGGCACAGTGAAAATGTTATCAAATTAGAAACCAGAGTGTAAACCAGTTCCCACTCCAGGTAGCTCTTAGTTTGTGAACTCTCTGTGGGCAATCTTTTGTTTCAAATTAGAAATGTTGTATTTCCATAGAAACCATGTTTTAATCTGCTATCTCAGGCCTGCCCACCAAAGCTTGTCATTAATAAAAAAGAAATACTGCCACTTGCACAAATGAAAGAACAATACAATTGAATGGAAGCAAAGATTCTATTTACATTGGACACTGATTACTGAGAAAAAGCCAGATGAGGAGGTGGATAGAGTCTTTTGTGAGATTCTGAAGGGGGACTTCAGGGAACTATTACAAGTTGATGGTCCTTTATGACTCTAATTTCACTTCAAAAATATGTGGCTCTCTTTGTCCCTGCAGTACCAACTATTACGGTCATTTCCAGTTTATTTTGGGGAATTTTCTGTTCTTATTGAGCCTGAGAGTTGTTATGTTCTGTTGTTGTGGTAGTAGTCGGTGTCTTGTTCATAATTGGAATAAAAGGGAAGAGAAGACGATTTTGTTGAGCTAAGAAGAGATCTTCCTGTGGCATTAGGACAAGACATTAAAGAGAGAGAGAGAAGGATAGAAGAGAGGGAGAGAGAGACAAAACTAGGAATTTTAAAAGAATATATACGCTTTGCGAAGGAGAATGGCTGAGCAGTGAGCTGTTAACTGAGAAAAATTAGGGTAAGGAAAGCGAGGGGAGAGCAGGCGATTTGGGGTTATAATGGAGAGAAGGAGGTGTCCATCTAACCATGGCAGCTTGCTGCTGCCTGAGCTGGGGTACAGGCATCAGGTTGGTTGGGTGGAAGCTTGGAAGAGCAACCTACATGGGATATCCATAACCTAGGGTAAACCAAATCTGTCTGAAAAGATTTTGGCAGGTAATTCAATAATTTTATTCTAAATTTTCATGTAATCAATGAGACTATCTCCATCTTAATGTCTCTAGGAAGACCTATTTAGCAACACAAGTGTGGAGAAAGGTTTGATCTTTGGAATTTGTTCTCTAAATAAGAGAATGGCATCCCAGTCGTCATGTCAGCATGGAGATCACGCCCTAGCAGATGTTCAAATTTACCTGCAAGCAAAGAATAAACAGGTGTGTAAGGTGGGTGTGTTAGGGCAGGAAAGCCAAAGGAGGAATTTATGTTTCTGACTCAACAAATGGTAGAATCATGGGTCTTGAATGTGTCATCAAAGGAAGGAAACTGCCTACTACTTTCCAGCCTCTAGAGCTCCTTTGATAATTGCATTAGAGTTAAATTATCGACTAACTCCGATTAATAACAGATACCTGATAAAACAGACACTTGGTTAATAAGGATACATTTTTAATAACCTGTTTTTTAACTGAAGTTCAGTCATAGATCAGAAGCAGACCCCTTGAGGCTTCATGGTGTATGAAATTTCACATCTTTTCAGAAATGAGCTAGGACAAATTTTTCTTTTTGTTTGTCTCTTGCTTTCACAGCTGAATCTCCTCTGAACAATTATACCTTCTTACATCAGTTAAGGCCCTCTTGTTTAGCCCTTTCCCTGCAATAACAATTATTATTACTATTTCTTTTTCTCTGTCCCTAATTTTCGCTAGCTATATATATGTGTATAATTTCTAATCTTTCTATCTTCATAACAGCCCTGTAAGCGAGGTCATACAGCTACTTAACAGATGGAGAAAACTGAAGCTTAGTGAGATAAACATGTATATAATGTTATTTTGCATTTATTTATATCCCCACACACCGTCTTATGCTGAGGTTCAGAAATGCAAATATTCAGGAACCTCAGTCATCAGCTCTTTCAAGTTGAACATTTGCAGTGATGTAAAGGTCAGATGAGAACTAGGAGAAAATGACTGAAACCTGGCAGTAAAAATTTACAGTCCAATAGCATGAGTAAAATGGAAACAAAACAAAGGTAACAGAAATGAACAAAATTTTACTAATGTACAGATGAGTACATTAACAAAATCAACTTTTAAAAGATTGTAAAGAAATGGTAAGCTGATATGTAGATCAAAAATAATTGTGTTTTGCATCAAATTGAGATTTTTGTTAGTTATGAAAGTATAATTTTAAAGTAAGTGAAATGCTGTAGGCTTTCACTAGCTGAAGGCTGGTACCACTTAGAGTTTTCATTCCCAAGTTTAGTTTATTAGCTTTGGCTTTAGCTAAGCATTGTGGGGAGTTGTTATTATGTAAACAAAAAAGAAGCTAGCGGAGCTTCAGAGTACATGATGAACATATTTCTGAGTGTCCCAGAGCTTACACCACCAGATTCTGACATTTTGCTGCAATACCGCAGATTCCAGGACCTTGCAAACATTACTTTCTGATTTCTAAAACTATAAAGGTTTTGAATTAGAATATTAATTCTCCAAGTCATTGCCTCAGTATAAAGTATCTCCAGTCATAAATATAAAAATATATATCTGTATAAAAATATGAGGTGCCATATAATAAAATTTTTATTATTATGGATTCTAGAATGACTATATTGCTCATGAATGGCATGGTTATAAAGTAATTAAATGGATAGGCTGGAAAGGGTGGCTGTAAAATATGTATGATATTCTGTGACATTTTGTATAATATCACACACAATGCTTTATTTTCATGTTCTTGCCCGTCTGAGTTTCCTACAAAAAGAATGATAGCATAATAGCCTAGAAAGTTTAGAATGCATGGAAATAAGGCGAGCATTTTCCAACCATACTATTGAGGTTTCCAGACTTACTGTATGTGTTCTGAAAAGAGAGTAGGTAAGCCAAGTACATTTAGATTCTGAACTCCAAAAAGAAGGTCCCCAAGGATAAAACTGATAATAATCAAGTTGAAATATTTGACATCTCAGTCCAAAACTCTGTCCTAGACTTCGCTAAGTTATTGAGAGACATTTCACTGTGGCTAGAATAGTGCTGGATGCACAGTAGGCCTACAGTAAATATTGTTTGAGCTAACTAATCCTGTATTCTTTCAGAAAACAGTTCCTACGTTTAAACATGTTTCTTTTTTTCTAATCCCATGCTTAGAACTTGTTGCTATAGAAACAATTGAATGTCATTTCAGTTTCGCAGGACTTCCAGATAAAGATAAGAGTGGGCAGTGAGTTTGTAAAGCAGCAGAGAGACTTCATGTGATTGAGAGAGTCATAAGATTTTATGAAAAGCCAGTTCCAGCCATATCTACATAGCTAAATACTCTTTTACAACGGCCACTGGGACAGAGTAGCAAGAAGGCAGTAATGCAGGCACCAGAGAGAACACATCTTTTTTCTTTGACAGATTGTTCTTTATGATTATAGGGAAGGGGAGACAGCAGGAATTAGAAAACTCTCCCTGACTGCTGGAGAGAGGGGAGGGGACCTGACTCATCTCGAATACTGGTAACACCTAACAGTTTGAGCCCTTACAGTACTGCAAAGGTCTATTAGCATGACATCTGCCCCCAGTATGGCAGGATTGTCTGTTTAGTCATGGAAGCCTAAGAACTCGCTCCTAAAAAATGTCTTGTTCATTTTTATGTTTACTGGAAACAAAATAAGATAAAGTCGTGACTAGCTAAGTACTGTTATATTTTAGAAGCGTTAGGTGTCTTAATGTTATTTTCTTTCCTTTTAAATTTAACTGAATGCATTGGTCATTAGGGTCCCACAAAATTTGGGGAGCATTAAGATAACTTTCTCTTACCAGATGTAAACTTTGTTGCCCTAAAACACCAGTGCTTTCTAAATTCATTCTAACAACATCCAAAAAAAAAAAAAGAAATCTATGCATAGAAACTAGACAGAATTTCCCTACTGAATGTTGTATGCAGGTAATGATTAGCATTCTCCATAGGCACATGAATGTAAAAACAGCTTAATCCTAAATATTTGTCAAAATATAATCTTAAGTGATCAAAAGACAATACAGAGAAACTCGTTTCTTTGGTACCTGCTGTTTTTATACAGTCCTCGGATAGGATTCCAATTAAGATATGTAATGCTAGAGTAATGACCCAAAATTTGATTTTCATTCATTTCCAGAAACAAATATTTGAATAGTCAGTCTTCTAATGTAGAAGTTAGCTAAAGAATTCCACAATTTATGTTAATTTTTCAAAAAAACGATTGCCCCAAACACTCTTGGCATCCATCCTTAATACGCCTTAAAGTTTTGTTTTGTTTTTACCCTCTGCTTTGAAAAGTGAAGCGTATCCATGTACTTTACCAGTCAAAGACATGTCTTTGATTTAGTACTATCCTGATATGTTTGGACGTTAGGATGTCGCCTGTAAAGGTTTTAAATTTTTTTTCTCAAGTATGATAAACACATAGACACACTTAAAGGTACTGTAGTGTTGGGTTTTTGCAATATACTTATTAAGTCCTGGGTATTGTGTTCATCACATAGTATTATCTCATTTACTTTTTTTTAAATAATCCTTTAAGGCGATCACTACTATTATTCTTATTTTAAAGGAAAACAGATGCTTAGAGGGATTAAGTAGCTTGACCAAGGTCACACAGATAAATGTCAGAACCAGAATTCAAACTCAAATATTTCTGACTCCAGAGATGCTTCTCAGGATGAAAGAAATATTTCCTCAGGGAAATCCCACATAGATATAACTGCTGAAGTCTGTCACCAATAAACTCCAGATTTATTGCTTGCCAAAACTATTTCTGAAACTGTGCTTTCAGGCTTAATGACTTCTATACCTATAGAGTCCAAATGAACATTCAATTTATTCCAGGTGAAGTGAAACGAGACTGATTCTATGATGCTTTTACACGAAAGGAATGACTCATGAATGATAAAATTTAAATTCTGCACCAGCCTGCTAGGAGAACTGTTTATGGAAAATGGGACTTTTAGCACTATTTCTACAGCCACTTTGAGTAAAGAAGACACAGCTTTTCTGGCTAAATTACTATTGTCTTTGTGTACCCACAAAGCTAGATAGTCTAATGTTAGGAGTCGGGTTGGTGCATAAAATTTCTTGACATTCCTGGAATTCAACATAAAAAATAAAAGCAATAATAAGTAAGTCAAGAGCAGTTTCCTTTAATCAGAGCTTAAATAGTTACAATACAAATTGACTTCCTAATTATCCCTGAGTAAAAACCCTTTATATATGGTGACAAATCAGGAAATTAGCAATTTTCTGTAATGAGCTGTAAACAACAAAACTTCTGGCAGGAGGTTAAGGCTTTGAGCCCCAAATGTCAATTTGAGCAGCATTTACCAAAAACTATAATGTTGGTAATGAATACCACATTAGTGCTAAAAGGTGTTCATACTGAAAAGTCAGTGTTAGGTGAAGAGAAATACAGTTGAAAGCAGTACCTTGTTTACTTATGAAAAAACAGACCTTCATAAATTGCAAAATATTCTCACACGCCATGCTCCTGGGACCAAGGATTTGGTTTTAAGTAGTTGATCTCTGCCTCAGAGTGCTTTCTTAGGAGAGGAAGAAAGTATATTTGAATATTGCTTTTGTCAGGGGTCCCAGCAAGAAATCAATAGTGTATGTGAGTTTTACATAAAGGATTTAAGAAAGGGGGTATTTACAAAACAATGGGCAGGGTTTTAAGGCAGCCAGCAAAGGATGTTGTGGCACCTGGGGACTAGTAACAGCAGGAAGCCATTATTACTCCTAGGCCTAAATGAGTGAGGAAGAAAAGGTTACCAATGCCCCATGAGAGGGAAACCAGGGGAGAAGAGCCACCTGAGAGGAACTTTAACTGTAGGGGAGCTCAGTATTGCCAGCACCTGGCAAAGCAGGAAGGCACAGGGAGAACAAATATTCCAGCCTCTGTCTCCTTCTAGCTTGGAATCCCTTGCCTATGTCTCTTTCAGAAACCAGAGCTCCAGCGAATTCATCCTATAGAGGGTCAGTCTTCCTGAGTGCAGAAAAGGGCAAGGGGTTGACATGGGGGAGCAAGAAAAAAACACAAATGCGTTTCTTGTTTCTAAGTGTTTCAACAAAAGAAAGAGAGGGGAGGGAAGAATGAAACTGACAGATTATTCACAGAAGTATTATAATATATACAATACTAAAAAGTAAACAACACATAGGAAAAATTTTGTATCATGCTTTAAATGAAGAATCTGTATAATCTCGTTAACAAAAATCAATTTTATAACATGAAGACTCTAATAGACCGAGTAGCAAATTGGCATGAATAGATTGCTTCCAAAAGAAAAAATATATATGGGCCAGTAGTAGACATATGAAGAATGTTTAGCCTTACCTTATAAGATCCAAAATGAGATCTATTTTTCCTATCAAATTACCAGAAATAAAAGATGAAATGAATCTTTTGTATGTTGTTAATAGAAAGTGTACATTAGTGCAGTATTTCTGAAAATCAATTTAACAGTAATTCTACTTCCAGTATACTATCTTAAGGAAATAGCTAGAAACATAGATACAGATCTATGCACAAAGATGTGCATAACAGCTTAAGTAAAAATAGAAAAAAGGAAACAAATGTCCAGCCATGAAATGGTTAAGCAAATTACAGAACATCTATTTTATCAACTGTCATGGAGACGTTACCATTGTTGTTTACAGGTCAGGTGTGTTGGCTCTTGTCTTTAATTCCAACACTTTAGGAGACTGAGGCGAGAGGATTGCCTGAGTTAAGGAGTTTGAGACCAGCCTGGGCAACATGGCGAGACCTCATCTCTACAACAAATTAAAAAATTAGCCAGGCATGGTGGCATGCGCCTGTAGTCCTAGCTATTTGGAAGACTTAGGTGGAAAGATTGCCTGAACTCAGCAGTTTGAGGCTGTGGTAGTTGTGAGTGTGCTACTGCGCTCCAGCCTGGGTGATAGAGTGAGACTCTGACTCAAAAAAAATTTTTTTTTGTTTACAATGAGGATATTTTTTGTCATATGGTAAGCAAAAATTCAATATGCTAAATTTTATGTGCAATATGATTACAAACATGTTTAGAGGAAAAAAATAAGGAAAATGCTAAAGGAAATATATCAAAATGTTAATTGTTGTTTCTCTGGATAATTAGAACAGGATGATGTTTTCCCCTTCTGCCTCTTTATATTCTTATGTTCTTACTAAATTTTCTTTTTTTTTTTTTTTTTTTTTGAGTTGAAGTCTCACTCTGTCGCCCAGACTGGAGTACAGTGGCATGTTCCTGGCCACCGCAGCCTCAACCTGCTGGACTCCAGCGATCCTTCCACCTCAGCCTTCCAAGTAGCTGGAACTACAGGTGTGCGCTACCACGCCTGGCTAATTTTTTTGATTTTATTGTAGAGATAAGGTCTCGCCAAGTTGCCCAGGTGGGTCTCGAACCCGTGGGCTCAGGCAGTCCACTCACTTCGGCCTCCCAAAGCGTGGGATTACAGACTGAGCCACCGAGCCCAGCTACCAAATTTTCTATAATGAGGATATATTCATTAATATGTATTGCATGTCCATGTAAAACTAGTCACTGTCTTGGGCCTGGACACACAGACTCATGAGGCACAGTCTTTGCTTCAAGTTGCTCACAATCTGGTGTCTTATTTTTATATTATAACTTTTAAAATAATAGAATACCAAGGACTTTTTTTTAAATTGAATGGACAAATGAGGGGAAGTAGTGTCTCATATATTCTTCATATGATCTTTCCCTCACACCACTTTTCCAAGCCAACAGGAATCCTGACTGTTTTATATCTTCAAAATATATTGAAAACTCTATGAAAGGTAAATCAATAAAGCTTTCAGAAAAAAAATAAGAATATCTTTATGACCTTGGAATAGGCCAATAGGCAAATAATTCATACATCAGACACAGAAGTGTTAACTATAAATGAAAAATATGATAAATTGAACTACATTAAAATTAAAACTACTCATTAAACCACATTAATAAGAGGGCAAAATGGCAAGCCACACAGGAAAAGAAAGTTTTTCCAATTTCTCTATAAGATTCATATTCACAATATATAAAGAACTACTACATAGCAATAAAAAAGTGGCAGACAACCCAAAAGAAAAATGGGCAAAGGCTTGAACAGACAACTACAGAAGAGTATCCAAATGACAAACATGGAAACATTTACAAATATCATAGAATGCTAAGGAGATAGCATAGTGCAAAAATGCAGATTGGTTAACAGTAGGCTATTTCAGTTTACTTTCCTTGTATGGGTTAAAGCAGAAGAGATTTGCTTATTATGCTGGCTCAAGTTGTCTGGGCCCTCTTCTTTGGTTGCTGTGAATCCTGGGGTTTTGTTTGTTTGTTGTTGTTGTAGTTGTTGTTTCCAGAAAACTGGCCCAGCTGGAGTTTTGGGAGTTTGGCTATCATCTTTCTCCTAATTTCTCAGGTCAGATCTTACAAGTTAACAGCTTAGGCTTTGGTTTGGGGATCTGGATTATTAACATGAGTGACTCCATTTTGGGTTGGTCTGTCAAGGCCTAGTGTAAGAGTTCAACCCAAATCAATGACTTTCATGATTTTTACTTAACAGTATACACGCATATATACATATACATGCACACACCTATGTATATTCTTTCCAAATTGTAACCACTTCTGACTTCCTCTACTGTTATCTCTAATCTAAGACTTCTATAATAGTTGTTTGCCCTCATTTCACTCCTGTATCTCTGCAGTCTTCACCTATAACCACAATGAGCATTTTTTTTTTTTTTTTGAGTTGGAGTCTCACTCTGTCATCCAGACTAGAGTGCAGTGGCCGCTCCCGGCCACTGGAGCCTCGACCTGCTGGGCTCTGGCGATCCTTCCGCCTCAGCCTTCCGAGTAGCCAGAATTACAGGCGTGCGCTACCACGCCCGGCTAATTTTTTGATTTTTATTGTAGAGATGA
>NW_007247338.1:775870-798183 GCF_000164805.1 Carlito syrichta
CGGAGCCGAGACCCTGAGTGGAGTCCCTGTTCTGCCTGTCCTTGCTCTGACTGTGAGCAGTGACTGCCTCCTGGGTTCAGTTTTCCTACTTGGGAAATGGGATGTTGGGTAATGTCCTCAAAGAGGGACAGAAGAGGGTCCACACAAGATTGAGCCTAGGAAAGAAGGTCCTGGTGGACCGTGGCGCCTCTATGTGCTTGCAGGAGCGGGGGCGCTGCCACTGCTGCTGGCCCCTGCTCCCTCCCACCCACCGCCTCCCCAGGCTGAAAGCCACTCTGATGGAAGCCCCCTGCCCTGCTCTGCTCCCCTTCTCCCTTCCCCCACTCCTGCCTCTGGGAACTGAATGTGGGACATTGACCTAAAAATTCCCTTCGTTTGGGTAGCAGAGATCATTCTCAGAAAGCAGTATTTTCTTACAATTCCAGTGTATAAGAAAAAAACAATAACAAAACCTATGACCTCAGAGCAAAGTATTGATGAAAAAGCATGCGCGTGCACACACACACACACACACACACACACACACAGAGAGAGAGAAATAAGCTCAGTGGGAGGCATTTTGCTTTACTATTATTATTTATTTATTTCTAACTTTAAAATTATGTATTTATTTTTATTTTTATTTTCGTTTTTTGTGTTGGAGTCTCCCTCTGTCATCCAGACTAGAGTGCAGTGGCCGCTCCCGGCCACCGGAGCCTCGACCTGCTGGGCTCTGGCGATCCTTCCGCCTCAGCCTTCCGAGTAGCCAGAATTACAGGCGTGCGCTACCACGCCCGGCTAATTTTTTGATTTTATTGTAGAGATGAGGTCTCGCCTGCCCAGGCGGGTCTCGAACCCGCGGGCTCAGGCAATCCACTCACCTCAGCCTCCCAAAGGCGCGGGATTACAGGCTGAGCCACCGAGCCTGGCTCACAATGGGAATTTTAAGACAGAAAGCAGGTCATGTCTGTCCTTGGTTCATAACCAGTGGTGGCTTCCCACGTTAATCCAAATAAAATCCTCAGAAGAGACACATGTCCCTGATGGCCTATATAAAATAACCTCACCTACACCTGTTCCTTATTCCTTCACCCTCTTTTTGTTATAGCTCTTAACACCCATTGGCATGCCCTTTACTTGGTTACTTATTTATAATTGGCCTCTCTACCACTGGTATGTAAGCTACATGAGAGCAGGGACTTTATCTTTCTGTTTTATAGCTCTGGTATCCAAAACAGTATGCATGGCATAAAGTATGCAATGGATGGATGGACAGGAGGATGAATGGATGGATGATGGGTGGGTGGATACAAGGATAAGATTGTCACCAAAAAGCATAGAAAATAAGCAGACTATGTATTAGTCCTCTTTTATAGGTTAGGATACTAAGAGAATGAAATCATATTAGTAAAAAAGAAAAGTGAAATTATTTACTCAGTGTTATTCAGGAGTACAGTCAGGTCTCTCTTTCTCTTTCTCTCTCTTTCTCCTTCCTCCTCTTACTATTGTTCTCTCTCTGCCTTTCATCTTTCCCAAACCCACACATGTACCTACACATGCATGCAAAATCATGCTCAAGGAGGATGAAATAAGAACATTCTCCTCATTAATGGAAGTACAAAGTACTACCCTGTTTGCTACAATTTCTAGCCAATTTACATCATAGCAGTAAAACTTTTATATTATATACCTATGTGTGTGAGATACATATGCATATATATAATTACAAGAATTATATAAGCCTATTGGTGCAGAATCAAGTGAAGATGACATCCAGGTAAAGATTATACTGGAATTAGGCATTTTCTATAAACCTTGGTTTGTGGTCGTATCTCCTTTCTGAATACATGGTAAGAAAGAATCTATTGTTTTGCCTGCCAAAATATATATATCTGGAATCTACTGCTGGTTCCTTCAACATTTTGCATGAAAGCTTTTTCAAATAAGATGGGACGTTGATTGGGTCCTTTCTGCCTTGCAACAGTCAAAAACTTTTAAGGTCCTGAAGATGATTTTTTTTAATAAGTGAACATGTCCAGAAATTGAGATTGTTTTAGTCAGAAGTCTTACCTTCCTGTTCTCAGAATGAATTGTAGCGTCCCTGGAGTAGAAAAGGGTGTTTAAGGTTAATTGCTGTTGCTATATAGATATCAACTACTTTTTCAAAGGGCTATCCGATGGGATTTGCCACTTGGCAGTTTGTCTAAAAACTAGCGGAAAATGTAGGGAGCGGGGACGGTCCAATTTGGTTGTCAACCTAGTTGATCCTTCAGTTTTGAATAAATGACAATAATAATGTCTTGGGCCCTTTCAGTTACTAAAGAGCTAACTACACAGTTTTGTTTGGTTGAATTTCAGTTTAGAAAATTGGAAACTTAGTGTATGTTTTCAACTGATAGCATTAATATCTTTCACCTCCTTCCTCTTAGAAACATTAAGCATAACGTCAAGACATAACTTGAAAAGCAGATTGATTTTTTTTTAATGAAGCCTAAATTCATTGTGTGTAACGAGACCAATTTCAGATCATTCTTTCATCAAGTAGTTAAAGCTTTTTTTTTTTTTTTGAGTTGGAGTCTCACTCTGTCGCCCAGACTGGAGTGCAGTGGCCGCTCCCGGCCACCGCAGCCTGGACCTGCTGGGCTCCGGCGATCCTTCCTCCTCAGCCTTCCGAGTAGCCGGAATTACAGGCATGCGCTACCACGCCCGGCTGATTTTTTGATTTTTTGTAGAGATGAAGTCTCGCTGCCCAGGCAGGTCTCGAACCGACGCCGCTCAGGCAATCCACTCACCCCAGCCTCCCAAAGGCGCGGGATTACAGGCTGAGCCCCCGAGCCCGGCTTAGTTAAAGCTTTTAATAAGGCAGAAAATGATGGTTAAAGGGAACGATAGCTTTTGCTCATGAGTATAAAATAACCATTCATGTCATAGGATAGAGCAATGCCAAAGTTCATTTTGAAACTCAGACTTGCAGATGAGCAGAGAAAAGTGTGGGATTAGTATGGATATATGTGTAATTCCAATGTGGGAACTCTGGCTTCATCTTGACTGCACAACTTGGAAGCTGTGTAACCAAGGGCAAGTTACTTACCTATCTGAAGCTCAACTTCTGGAGATATAAAATGAGGATGGTAAAATCACCTATTTTGGCAGGGCTTTTGTGAAAATTAAATGAGGTCATAGTTCTTTTTTTTTGAGTTGAAGTCTCACTCTGTCGCCCAGACTGGAGTGCAGTGGCTGCTCCCAGCCACCGCAGCCTCGACCTGCTGGGCTCCGGCGATCCTTCCGCTTCAGCCTTCCAAGTAGCCAGAATTACAGGCATGCGCTACCACACCCAGCTGATTTTTTGATTTATTGTAGAGATGAGGTCTCGCTGCCCAGGCAGGTCTCGAACCCGCGGGCTCAGGCAATCCACTCACCTCAGCCTCCCAAAGGCGCGGGATTACTGGCTGAGCCTTTGAGCCTGGCGAGGTCATATTTCTAAAAATGTTTTGTAGCTATAGTTCCAAAAGTGTTTTGTAGCTGTGATAACATATAGGATTTTACTGTGCTGTAATAATTCACCAAATACTCTTCCTGCCTCTCTCTATCTCCTAAAGCCACTTCTCTAAGGTTTAATGAAAGTTGCCTCCCATCCTTGAGGTCTGCTTATTCCTACTGTTTCAGGTTAGGATACTTCTCACTAAGTAAATGAAAATTTCTGGTAGCATCCATATCTGAACTAGCCTGCCTAAGCCAGACTAGAACTAAGGCCTTCTCTGAAACTCAAATTATTATTGTACATACATGACCAAGCAGCTCCCTAAGACCTTTAGGGGAATTGGAGATAGAAATTAAAAAGTGGAGGAAATCTCTTCTTTCCCCACCAAAGATGGAATATTGTTCCATTTTTCTCAATATTTTTTCTGTCTATAACAGAAAAATTACTATTTAATGAACACTTATTAAATGCCAAACACTGCGCTATGCATTATTTCATGTAATCATCATGACAGGCTAATGCATTCTGTACTGTTGTGCTACTTATAGACAAGGGAACTATCATGAGAGTAATTAAGTAGCTTGAGTAGTGTCACAAATCTAGTAAGTGACAGTCAGGATTTGAACCCAAACCTGCCCAATTCCTTTTCCAGGCCTTTTCCATTATTCACTTTCAACGTTTCATCTTCTTTTGCAAGTCTGTGTTTGCCTTTTTATCCTTTTGTATTTCATCCTTGGTGTGCCAATAATGACTGAGGCAGTAGCCTGGCACAAAGATGCCTAAAGTGTGGTCTCTCTGCTTAAGGAACTGTTATAATAGCAGAAAGATGACAGAAAACAGACCACTCTATGACATGGAAGAATTTAAGAAGTTAACTGATAGAGCACCAGCCCCCTCCCCTGTAACATAGAAATAACGCTCTGCCCTAAAAGATTGTTATGATAGAGTGAAATGTTTGTGTCAAGTATTTAGCAAAGACCCTGACTTATACTAAGTTGTCCGTATTGCAAATCTAATGTGTCCAGACAGTCCAAGGACAGTAACTAGGAGACCAAGCTAGAAAAGCAAGTTGGAGCCAGATTTGGGTAGCCTTGAATGCCAGTCCAAAGAGTTTAGACCTTCAGCCTGATAAGAGCAATTGCGCCAAGTTAGCAATCATTCTGAGAAGAAATTAGAACTGATGTTATTTTACATTACCTCTCAAAATTCATTGTGAGTGAGATGGAGTTGATGGAAACAGTTGGAACCAGTTTAAAGGAGTTTTGTATTTGATGTACTAAAAAGAAAGATGATATTTTCAAGTTTAATGCCTTTTATTTTTTCTTCCACAGTAATTAGTGAATGCCAGAGGCAGGAACTGGAGGCCGTGAGCTACTCCTCTCGCTATGCTCTGGGCCTCTTTTATGAAGCTGGCACGAAGATTGATGTCCCTTGGGCTGGGCAGTACATCACCAGTAATCCCTGCGTACGCTTCGTCTCCATTGATAATAAGAAGCGCAATATAGGTCAGTACCCCCATTATTTCCTTTAAATACAGTAACAATGGTGGGTGTAGATCATGAAAAATGCTGTTTAATTGAGTGTTGCCATTCTGAACAGAGCAAGCATTTAACTCCAAGCCACAGGGGATAAAATTTAATGTCACATTTGGCCAGTAATAAAATACACAGTGAAACCAGCAAAGTTTTTCACAAAATCATTCACCACATGGTTTGTATTACTGAGTTCAGGAAAATAGTGTCAGAAGGTTTAAGATTTCAAAATGACCCAAGTTATAATGCTTTAGTAGACCTATCTATATGCAAATTTATCTCTCATCATTTGTTTCCTGGTAGGGTTTATTTTTGCTTGTTTGGTTTGGGCTTTTTAAAATTTGGTAAGTGCTGCTTTTTCACTCCCCTGGCTACAAATAAAAGGTGAATTTTACTGTTATGAAAATCCTTCTTTTTAATATAACTTTATTTTTTATTTACATTTCATCTGAAAAAATATGGTAAAATTACTTTGTATGCAAAGTAATTATTATGATGGGTAATATGTTTCATGAGATCTTTACTAGAATGTGATGAAATCTGTACTCCACTTTTTTGTTGGATATTGTTATAAAAATTAGATTTGAATTTCAAGAAAACCATAACTGATTCATTTTAGGCAAAAAGATGAAAGTGTATTCTTATTTGTAGGATTTTGGTGAGCCTTGAGATACTGATTTTTGTGGAATAAACTATAATGATCTAGAATGACTAAACTCCTGAAAGGAAACATCATTTCAATCTGTTACAGTTTTTTATGGGGCAGTGATGGCTTCATCAAGCCATTAGTTATAAGTCTGGCTTGATAAAATCACCAACTAATGTCTCTTGGCTTGCCAGAACTTTATAATGATAGCACTGGGCTGGAGTATGGTTTTTATATCAGAGCACATGATCTTAGAAAAATGTTTCTTTTATAACTTAAAACTCCCTTAGGGCTGGACTGTTTATGTTAACATGATACCACATATACGTACAATCAGCAGTTCATGAAATGCCCTATAACAGCAACAGACTAACCATTTTTAACTCTACAACTGCTTTGTTCTGAGAAAAGAAAATAGTCCTTGATCTTCTCATATTATATGCCATGAATTAGACATTATCCTTTGTGTATTACATCATAAGATATGATATCTGTTATGGTGTATTCAACTGTATATAACAGAAAAAAAATTTAAACTTGTTTAACAACATAAGGACATTTGTTATATTATCTGCTGTGGACCGAACTGTGTCTCTTCCAGATTCATATGTTGAAGCCTAAATTCTCATATAGATGTATTTGGAGATAGGGCTTTTAGGAGGTAATTAAGATTAAATGAGGTAGGGTCCTAACTATATAGGATTGATCGCCTAAAAACAAAAGCAAAAGAGCTTTCTGATCTGGCTTGCAGATGGCCTTATAAGAAGAGCAAAAGCGCTTTCTGATGTGACTTGCACATAACATGTGAGGATGTAGCAAGAAGGCAGCTGTCTGAGAGCCAGGGAGAGAGTCCTCACTAAGAACCAAATCCACCAGCACCTTATCCTTGGACTTCCCAGTCTTCGGAACCATGAGAAATTTCTGTTGTTTAAACCACCAGTTAGTCTCTGGTATTTTGTTATGGTAACCTGAGTTGATTAATACATTATTTAAGAAGAAGAGCTGGACTCGGTGGCTCAGCCTGTAATCCCACGCCTTTGGGAGGCTGAGGTGAGTGGATTGCCTGAGCCCACGGGTTCGAGACCCGCCTGGGCAACTTGGCAAGACCTCATCTCTACAATAACTCAAAAATTAACTGGGCTTGGTAGTGCACACCTATAGTTCCAGCTTCTTGGAAGGCTGAGGTGGAAGGATCGCCGGAGCCCAGCAGGTCGAGGCTGTGGTAGCCGGGAGCGGCCACTGCACTCCAGTCTGGGCGGCCACTGCACTCCAGTCTGGGCGACAGAGTGAGACTCCAACTAAAAAAAAAAAAGAGAGATTAGAGAAGCTTCAAGGTTTGTCAATTCAGGAACTGAGCAATATCTTCAAGGACCTAGGATTTATCTTTCTCTGCTCTCTTCCACTCTTGATGTTGACATCCTTAGAGGACTGGTAGCAAGATGGCGATAACTGTGGGAATCACACTGAAACCCAACAACATGCTTAGGAAAATGGGGAATTATCACTGATTCTGTTCCTTTCTAAGAATCAAGGAAATCTTTCCAGAAACCCCTTAATAGACTTCTCCTCAAATGTCATAGCTCAGAATTGGGTTCCTCAACCAGTCCAAAACCGGTCACTGACAACGGGGTAAGCCTAAACAAATCAGAATCTATTTCTGGAACTGGTTTTAGGGTCATCTCTTCTTTAGTCATCTGAACAAAAATAGAATTTTGTTAGAAAGAAAGAGGTAGCAATTGCTAGGTAGGCAATCAGTAATGCCCATTATCTTCACATAGTCACAATCTTTAGAGGTGAAATTCTAAAGTTGGCATATAATGAGAAGAGAGTCACATAAATTCTAAATCACCTTCAAGATTTTTAAAAACTACATGACATTTTGGAGAATGACATAACAACTATCAGTAATTTCAGTACAGTCAGTTTTCCAACATTCACTAGATTTTTGTTTCTTTGAGTAAAGCCAGATTAAATAGTTGGTTTGGATTTATAGGACAGAGTGATATTTTCTACTATGAAAGGTACACAAAATGAAAGATGTAGCAGAGTCATGTCTCCTAACAACTAAATCTGCTGTACAAATGAAGTGGTGTGGTAGGGAAAAACACCCACACTACAGGACAGTAATCATTTATAAAATTATGCAAATTTGAAGGAGTGTAACACCCAAATATTAATAAACTCTCATGTAATTGGCAGTATTTGAAATAATCGAATTTTTAAAATTATATCAAGAATCACAATTTTATAGCCGGGCGTGTTAGCGCGCGCCTGTAGTTCCAGCTACGTGGAAGGCTGAGGCGGAAGGATCACTGGAACCCAGCAGGTCGAGGCTGTGGTGGCTATGAGCGGCCACTGCACTCCAGTCTGGGCAACAGAGTGAGACTCCAACCCCCCCCAAAAAAAGAATCACAATTTTAAAACTACAGGGCTAGGTAAACTGGAAAGCATATTTTACCACAGCTAATGGAGGTACCACTTCAGCTGGCAAAGAAATACCTGACATTCTTTGTCAGTTGTATGGAAAATTAATCTTCAATTGTGCATGTTTTAAGTTATGTGAGGACTCCAGTGGTGGCATTCCTTAACACAAAATATAACTGCCTTACATTTAAACTATTTTTTTCCTCACTATCTGAGGGCCAGGCTACTAAGTGTGTCTAGTTGAATCACATACTATACATGCCCATATAATATAACTTCAGTGTATTTATTGATCCTGATACTTACCTAGGCTAGTAAGAGATGTTTCTTTATGCCACTAACACTATCCCATGCCCTCCTTTTATTTGGGGTGCTTGGTTGAATCAAGAATTAATACTTAGGTGCGGTGGCTCAAGCCTGTAATCCCAGCACTTTGGGAGACAGAGACGAGAGGATTGCCTGAGCTCAGGATTGGAGACCAGTCTGAGCAACATGGCAAGACCTCATCTCTACAATAAATCAAAAAATTAGCTGGGTGTGGTGGCACATGCATGTGGTTCCAGCTACTTGGAAGGCTGAGGTGGAAAGATCACCGGAGTCCAGCAGATTGAGGCTGCAGTGGCTGTGAGCATGTCACTGCACTGCAGCCTGGATGACAGAGTGAGGCTCTGACTCAAAAAAAAAAAAAAAAATAAGATTTAATACTAGAATGCACATACTCCACTAATAAAGGGGTGCATTTGTGTTCTGTCGAGGAAGAGCAGCAACAAGACAAAGGCTGGTAGGGTTGAGACCACAAAATACAGTCCGTAGTTAAGACTTGAAGAACCAGAGGATAAAGAAGTGGCCCAAACCAGACAAAAGTCAAGACATAATCATTTGCCAGATGTCAGGAATAGATAGTACGTGCAGAAAACCACAATCAAAACCAAAGTTTCCTTAGACAGAGGGATTAAACTCCAAGATGCACTAGACCCAACTTCAAGTACCAATAGTTATTTGTGTAACCCAATATAGTTATGCTTGTGTTTCCCAGAATGTGTTCTATGGCACATTAAGTCCTTGAAATGCTCTTTGGAAAGGGGTTCTGTCATCAAATAAGTTTGCAAAATGCTACTGATTCTACCCCTATTTGGGGGAGCCTCGAGACATTTTATTCTATCTCAAGACATATTATTCTATTGAAGGATATTCCTAGAGAAAAACATCTTCTTTTAATCTAGAATTTTCCAAATGCACATGACTGTGGAATATTTTTATTTGAGAACCAAACCTACTAACATCCCACAAAACTGGTTCCCCAGGATACACTTGAGAAACTCTAACTTGCTGTTACTTTTGTGCTTTGTACTGGGGTAGGAATTGTAGGCTATGCACATAATTGGGATGGAGAGGTCTAGTCCTGAAGGCATCCATTGGGAAATTCCTGAGATTTTTTAAAGATGAGAAAACCCTGTTGCCAATGAACTCAAATCTGGGTGGGTTAGAATTTGAGAAAATTTAAGTTAAAATAAGATCTTTATCATATTACCATGGATTTTTAAAAATTATTGATAATATTGGCATAGTGGGAATAATTTGGACTTAGAAGACCTAGATTCAAATTCTGGTTCTGAAACATGTTATTGATATGCTCTTGCATGAGCCTTGTATTTGCAGTGCTAGTTTTTAGGGCGAACACACCCAAAAACTTTAGTGGCCTGAAAAATGACGGAAGTTTATTTCTTGCTCACATAAAGTGCAAACAGGTGTTTTTATGATTCATAAGTTACTTTCTCCAAAACTTTATTCAAGGACCCACACTCCTCCCACCTTTTGACACCACCTACTTCATCAGGTAGCTAACAGTCATGGTACTCATAGGTATCTAATCAGTGGATGGAAAGGAGAATGCAGGAGAGCACATGAGAATTCTGGGTGGCTAGGCCTAGAAATATTACAGATGAGGTGTGCTCCCATGTTTTGGTTAGAACACAGTTACGTGGCCACACCTATTTGGAAGGGAAGCTGTAAATGTCTACTTACGCACGTAGGAAGAAGAAAAGTGGATTTGGTGAACATCTGGCCAATTTCTACTACGACACTTAGCATGCATCATTCAGTAAAAGGAACGGATTAAACTTGCGTGAATAAAAAACAGATTTCAACACAAGGGCAAATCATTCAACAGGTAGTCTCCACCAAGAGTGATTCCAAAGTGAGTATAGAAAGATCTGTCAATGATTAGTAATGTCTGTGGTGTAAAGGACATAACAGATAGATATTGAAATATCACAAGTGAAATATATTTACCTCCCAAGAAGATTTTTGAAGTCCCTCCCAAGATATTTAAGCTTGGAATCAGGAAGTCCAGGAGCCAAACTACCCAGAATCTAATCAGTTTTACCACTTACTAGCTGTGTGACTTTGGATAAATTACTTATACTATCTGTTGCTTCATGAATAAGATGAGGAAAACAGTACTGTACCAACCCCAAAGAGTTTTTGAGAATTAAAGGGCTTGAACATATAAAGAGCTTCCCATGGAATGTAGAAAATAGCAAGTCAGTATCTATTGTACCTATTATTATAATTAAAAATTCCAATGAATTTGGATATTATATTAACCAAAGCAAAGTGCATAAATGTAAAAGACTAACTTGAGTGAGTGCTGCTGTCTGTTACCAGTACAAATAGGCATCAGGACAGCTTAAGTAAGTAAAATCTACAAGTGACCTTGGAAATGATTGGTCAGAAATGTAGCATCCTTCTCTGTTCAACATCTGGAAAAGTGTTAATGATCAAGAAAGTAGCCAATAGGCAGCAATCTGAGGAGATTAAAACAACTTAAAACTCTAGTAATATGATGGCCAGTGGCCATAATGATAGTTTTCAATATCTAATAAAAGAAAACAACCCAACTCATCCTAAAAGAAGACAAGCAAATGAACAAACTTCATTGCATAGAATTTATCCTTATTTATTGTTGAATCCCTGAGTAATAAACACCAATATAATGTCTAATGCCTTTAATTGCTGTTTTACAAAAGATGCAGAGATGTTATTCCATATGGCTGTTTATTACATCAACTCTTTATAAAAGACAAGGACATTACATGAAAAAATGCTGTAAATAATTAGGATGGGCCTGGGGCCTTAAATCCAGTCACCTTGTGATGACTTAAAAAGGTCTACGATAATTCTAACTGAGCAGATAGCCTTGAAGTTCACAACACAAAATGGTCTGCTCTAGGATTTGAATAAATGTGGAATTATTTGAACTTATAGAATGAAATTCAGACAGCTACAACTTTATAAATAGAACAAGAAAGGAAGAGAAATAAGAAGGAAAGTGGGAAAAAAAGAAGGAAAGGAACTATAATCATGAAAAACTGTCAGGTTTCCAGTTTAAGCTTTTGTTTTAAAATATCGGAACACTCAGATAAAATAGTAATTGTCATCTTAAAATAACAAGCAGTAACAAGCAAGCATGATATTCTGTCTTTTATATAATAGACATAGTTATTTGTAATCCAATTATGTAACTGATGCTGTCTTTATAAATCTGTTAAGGCAATTTAATTAACAACAGTCAAATACTAATTGCAAATATTTATCTGCTTATTAAAGTGATGCCATGAGATATCACAAGATTGTAATATCAGATTTTGGGGTGGTTGCTCAGAAAGAAGATGTATACATAAAATATATGCATATAATGTATATATGTACTTAAAATATGTATGCATATATATGTATACAGAAAAATAAATTTATATTTGTTGTCATTTAAATTAATAGACAAGTTATAAAGTAAAGTAGTCTTATTTCATGTAGTATTTCTCTCTTTTAAAACCAAAAATGAGCTTTCACAGAGAATGACATAACTCAGCCCATTTTGTAAGGAGAACATTTGCACACAAAGTAAAAACAAACAACAGACCCTTTCAGCCTCTGGTTTCCCTGTCAAGCTGTCCCCGGTGGGAAAGATTTACATCTAAGATAACACTTGTCCTCCCACTTGCCAAGCAACTTAACTCAGTATGAAAATTAACACCAGAAATGGAAGGAAAGTAAAAAATCAGTTAAATATATACATTAAAAATAAACTTTAAAAAATATCTGTGGATTATACGGCTGTGGAAGTTATTTTTCAGCAAAATTGAATTTCCAAATGTTTGATTTGTATATTTTCCATGCTCAGTTTATTCATTGAACAAATATGTACAAATGTATATTGAATGTCTTTTATGTGTCACGTGTTGCGCTAAGATTCTATGGTCTCCACCCTCACCAAACATAGTCTGCTCAGATGAGAAATTCTGAAGGGAGTAAAATACATGAGACTCTGTTGGACTAGCGACTTAACAATCAAGTAAGAGGTCGCATAAACATAAAGGATGCGCTGATCTCTACAATATATTGAGTGCTAACTCACACCTATGATCAAAACCAGAAGAGGTCATGTTGCCTTGTGACTATTATGAGCTTTTAAAAGAACACAAGATTTTTTTGTCAGCATGAACCCAATAACCTCCTTTTTTTAGGTGGGGAAATGAAAGATGAGGGCTATGGAACATTTATATCCATGAATAAATCAGAAACTTGAGTATGGAATATGATTTAACTTTCTCCTGGGAATGCCAAAAAAGTTCAATAGATGCAAATAAGTCATGAAATGTCCAAGAAGCAGCGAGCAAAAGAGTAGAGAAAGTCTGGATGCTACAGCCTGGCATTTCCACAGCTATAAACAATTTCAAATTTCAGATCTATGCAGCATCCTCACTAAGAAGTGAGTCTTTAACATTCAATATTCTAAGTCCCTTTTGGTTTCAACATTGCACCTTTATGTTCTGCCTGCCCTGCCCTTTGAAAATGGTATTTTGACTTGCGGTATTGGCCAAAACTTGTGATTGTCAAACTGAGATTTACAAAAGACCTTCAGGTTGGCCAAGAATTGGTCCAGAACATAAGAGCGAGATGTGTTGATGACTGAAGGTAGTTTCTAACCACCATTCATAGGGGAGAAGGCAGGAATGAGACTTGGAAGACTATTCACGATGAATAAATGCATGGATCTGAAATGTACAGGTCATAGATAAAAACAGCAGAAAACACTAACAGAGGCCACCATCACTGCTGCCAATTTATAAAATAAACAGCAAGTGAAACCCCACTGTCTGTTGGCTTCATAAGGAGGTAAGGAAGGCCAATGTAAAGGAGGGGATAGTCAGTAAGGCACACAGGTGGGAATCAACACATTCCTTCTGACCTCCCCACTCAGAAAAGGTCAAGTAATGGGTGTTTGTTTTCTAATGAAGAAACTGCAGTATTGAATGTAATAGTAGCTAACTTTTGCTATTTATAATTACATTCCTTTCAACAGGATTGTTCTTTTGTCTACTGAGCACCTAGAAAGATTGGGTGGCAGTTTGAGAGTGAGAGGAGGCAGAGCTAAATTGCCTAATTGAAGAGAAAATCTCAGACATTCTGAGGTACCCAGGAAAGGAAGGAACAAAGAAAGGGAAAGAAGTAGATACACCACTCTGACTTGACCTGGGGGGAATAATATGTAGATTTTAAACTTGATTGCTGAATAGTTTACTTTATGAGCAGTTGTTTTATATGTATGGTTATGTGTATGGTTGCTTTTTTATTGTGGGATTGGTATGTAAATTAAGATAGTCTAGGCACTTTTTAGAATATCTAGGATGAAATTACAGGAGGAACTTTATGGTTTCTTTAGGTTGTATCCTTTGCAAAAATTTAGTCTTCTGCCTGAAATGGTAATTCTCACATCTGTCTGAGAACCTTATTTTGAATTAAGACAGAACTCTTCGTCCTCTGAACCTCAAATATAGAAAACTCAACTTGCTGTTTCCATAATACCTGCAGCCATGTCAATCTCTTCAGAGAGGAAAATTGGAAAAAGGCTGTCTCTGTAGGACTGAGGTGTTTTGAAGGATCTTGAAGTTGAGTCCTGACTGTGGTCTGAAGTGAAGCTGTCAACACTCTGGGTTGTAAGCCAGGGCTCAAAATAACGTGAGCTGCTCTGCTTTCCAGACAAGTGCCTGTTTTTCATCATTCTAGAGGCATCTCAAAACCTTTGCAAGTTGAGAACAGTATTGTAAAATTGCGTAAATCTCAGACAGCTTGTGAACCTCAGGTCTGGGGAAACAGTAAAGACTTGAGCTAGATGAGGATTTGACAAGTCTTCATTGTGGTCCATTTTTATCTAGGATCGTGACAACACTATTCCAAAGAGATGGGATCTTTCCTTTGCCTAGAGCTCCCTCAGAAAAGATTTCACCACTTCCCTCATTGTCAAGAATTCCTCCTCAGATCCATCTAAATGTCTCATGGCTAAAGAATTGATATGCTGTGACTACACAGTCTGCTGCTTTCTCCAAAATTAGAAGCTCTCTCCTTAAGTGGGAATACTGACACAATCCATCAAACAGGCTATACATCCGTTGATCCCTCTTATCTTGAACAAGATTGAAAATAAGAGATAGACACTAACATCATGGCATAAGCGTGTGTATTTGGTGCTCAATAAATATTTGTTGAGACAGTTCTTTATGCAACTCTGAGGTGCCCTTCCTTGGCCCTGAAATAACTTTAAGAATTAATACTTCAGCACTGGTCACCCACTTAGCAGGCAAAAAAAAAAAGTAACGGATATTCAGCCAATTGTGTTATCTCTAAGGCCATTTAGGTATCTGTTACCACTACCCTTTAAATCACATAAATGAATGAGCTCTCTCCTTTTAATTGCTCAGTCTGAAAGTCACTGGAAAGCACATGTGAGTTCTTGGCAATTAGAATGATTAGAAAGCCGCCTCTTCTTGGATGTTCTATATTACTCCTAGAACATTGGAAGTACTTGACTATATAGTGTGTCAGTAAGACCTGAAAGGGTATTCTCAATAACAATTTTACTGTGGTCTCTGGGGAATATACATCTGCTTTGAATGATGTCCTGTAACACAGACCTTGATTTCCAAGGTTGCACTTCAAAGAATCCCACTGTTCTCTTTGTGAAAGATATTTCTTTTTAATACTTGGTTAAAGAACAACTGTGCTCCAGCTGAGAAGTTTAACTTAGAAAATATGTGATAAGCTCTGCAAGTGTGCCATTTCTCTGCCACAGTTTAGCAATTATCTCTTTTTTATGTCACAATGATATTAAAATGAAAATGGTATCTTGCCATAAATAAGAGTTCTTATAAACGCAAGCTTGGTGAGTGATGAATTCTTTATTGTATGATTGATGACTTGGCTTTTATTATGATGGGTGGTCAAAAATAACCAGTATTATTCAGCATAGCGCAGTGGACTTTGGAATCACACAGACCTAGTTTCACACAGTAACTCAGTGCTTAGAATTATATTGAACAATATGATATTGCTTTTTTTTTGTAGACTAAAGGGAACCAATGTCAACATTTTCATGTGATTCCACCTAATAGCTCTGTGACCATGAATATGTTACTTAATCTCTCTGAGTTTCACTATCTTACCTGTGCTGTAAATATACTATCTCCCCTCAGAACTGTTAATAAGGGTTGAACGAGATAGCATATTCAAAACTCCTAGTACCATGCCTGGCACATAGTAAGTATATAGTAAATGCTATCTTTATCATTGTTGTCGCATACAAATTATTTTATGGTTTTAGTCTATCATTTATATAAAGTTTTCATTTCAAGAAAGAGAAGAGAGAAGGAAATGCCAGTAGTGCAGGCCTAGTTAACTATTATCTTTTGTTAAAAAGAATAATACTTACACAGTAGGATGGCTAAACAATATCTTGTTATCTAAATAAGGTATTAATCTCAGAGAACATTAAGTTAGATGCAATTCTTCTTTCTTTTTATGAAACCTCAAAACACTTTTTGAATAAGAATCTTTCAAAAAATTTATACTACAGAATACCTGAGAAGAGTAAGACACAATGAAGTAAGTTAGCAGCAAATTAAAGAACTGAAACTAATTCAAGAGCAGGTTTCGAAGTCTGACTGCAGAATCTCACCACAGGAAATCTCTTCATTGCATTTCATAAATACTTTATATCAGTTAGCATTTTTAACTCTGTCCAGAATCACCAATCCATCTTTTTGCCCAGATGTGACATTATTGAGTCAATTCAGCCTAAAGAGGCCTTTAGTTTATTACCAGTGACTTTCTTGTTATTAAGTGAGCTGAGAAGGCTTTGATATGCCCTTTAAGATCATATGTGGGCCCTGCTATTTTTAATGATCATTTTCCCCACAGACTCTATATATATGCTCATTTCTATAATGAGAAGAATCCACATGTACCATACAGGACATTGAATTCCCTGCATAATATGAATGAATATTAAACATTGAAATCTGAAAAGAATCTATTGAAATTCCATTAATATTTATAACTGATCTGTGGGACTAGGGGAATTCTTCAGTATAAAATATTCCAAATATTCCAAATTCATGTTTGTAAAAATGAAGCATCCTTGAATTTAAAATACAGTTTTCCTCACTGAAATAGATTTCTATTATAAATATACCTAGTGAATTCTTTGTTGTTGTTATATATTCTTACATTGTTTAGTAGAGTCAAGAAAGGCATTTTTGGAACCTTGAGGTCAGTTGAACCTAATTCACTCTTTTACATTAAAAATAAAATATCTGATTTTTCCCTTTTTCACTGTATTCATAATACTGGTTTCTCAGGAGTAGCTAATAGTATCATAAAGATTATAGTCCCTTTGATTTAAGAACTTTTTCCAAAATACTCAGATTCAACCTTTTTTTTTTTTCCTGCCAAAATATAACAAGAAGAGTCATTCCATTCATCTTATTAGGAAAGGAGATAAGAGTGTCACAGTAAACCAGCAGATTGCCTCTACAAAAGGGGCCAGGAATATTTTGACACTATCATAAATACAAACTTCGCCATCTGATTAGTCTCAGTTTTTCAAATTTAGCATTTTATAATGTCAAGGCAAAAACTTCCCTTTAATGAACCAAATGAACTAGAGCATAACTTTAGGTCAAATATCCTCCAGCCCAGAGATATATTTCACCCATTCATGGAATCTTTTTGAAGAGCTACACATCTAAAGCTGAACCCAATTACACAACTACAGAGATAAAGTGATATCCTTAGAGGCAAACCAGTATGCTGGCTCAAGGGGAAAACCTTGCCCAATTCAGGAAAATAGTCCAATCATAATACCACTTAACACACAAAATTTCATATAGGGCACAATGCTGAGTAGGACAAAATAACACTGTATAATAAGGGGTGACTGCATATTGCTGGTGGGTATTGGGAAAGGGGAGCATTTTAGTGGACTGTCATCATAGAAAACCAGGGCTTTTTTAGGCATTGTGGAAGGAGAACCCCAGGGAGAGCCTGGAAAACCAAGTGCGAGTTAGGACAAATCCTCTGCTCTGGGGACGCTTCAATTAAAGGACTATTGAAACCCTTTCGTTTTTCCTCTTGGCAGTGCAAATAAAAGCTGCAACAGGCTGAAAATCTCCTTGTGTCCCTGGATAAATAAATGTTTTTATAAAACTTGGGAGGTCTTAGCCAAAGAAAAAACTTCTCCCGAACAGTTCCTGAAATATATGTAGTCCTACTAAATGTGACCTTTTCTTTAAATGGGCAGAATCTGTGGAATTTCTAAAGGAATTGATGTAAGAAAAATTGAGGAAAGATTATTCCATCCTGAACAGAAAATGGAATTCAGAATATATTTGTGAGAATTGTTGTGCTCCTTTTTTGTAATTATTTTTGGGAAAATGGTATCTGTTAAGATCAAACTTAACATGTTCAGCAGTCTCTGTCCTCCTACAGTTTTCCCTGTTTCAGGAAAACAACCACTACTCTTTGAGCTTTTTCAGGCAAAAATTGGAAATGATCCTTGCTTTTTTTCCACTCCTTAACCCCAGTATTCTTTTTTTTTTTTTGAGTTAGAGTCTCACTCTGTCGCCCAGACTGGAGTGCAGTGGCCGCTCCTGGCCACCGCAGCTTCTACCTGCTGGGCTCCGGATCCTTGCGCCTCTGCCTTCCAAGTAGCCAGAACTACACGCACGCGCTACCACGCCCAGCTAATTTTTTTAAATTTTATTGTAGAGATGAGGTCTCGCCAAGTTGCCCTGGCGGGTCTCAAATCCGTGGGCTCCAGCAATCCACTCACCGCAGCCTCCCAAAGCGCGGGATTACAGGCTGAGCCACCAAGGCTGGCTCCAATATTCAATCTGTAACCAAAGCATACTGATTTTGCTTCCAAAACAGATTTGAATTCACTTTTCTTCATCGGCACTGCCTACCAAGGCACTGTCTTCCCTTAGCTGGCTTCTCTTGCTTGCCCCTTTCTATTTCATTCTGCAAATAATCAAAATAACCTTCTTAAAGCACACATCTGTGCTACTAAGTTTTCTGCTCAAATTCCTTTAATGCTTTCCCTTTGCACATAGGATTACATCTCAAATTCTTAACATGGTCTACAGACTTTTTTTTTTTAAATAAGGCCAGAAAATTTAGACTTGGTGTGTTTTTTTGTTGTTGTTATTGTTGTTTTTTGAGTTGGAGTCTCACTCTGTTGCCCAGACTGGAGTGCAGTGGCCGCTCCTGGCCACTGCAGCCTCGGCCTCCTGGGCTCCAGCGATCCTTCTGCCTCAGCTTTCCAAGTAGCTGAACTACAGGTGCGCACTACCATGCCCGGCTAATTTTTTTTGTTTAATGTAGAGATGAGGTCTCGCCAAGTTGCCCAGGCGGGTCTCAAACCCGCGGGCTCAAGCAATCCACTCACCTCGGACTCCCAAAGTGCGGAATTTCAGGCTGAGCCACCGAGCCCGGCTAATTTAGACTTTGTAAACCATACTGTCTCTGTAGCAATTCCTCAAATCTACTGATGTAACACAGCTATAGACATTATGTAAAAGAATGGGCAAGCTGTGTTCCAATAAAACTTTATTTACAAACAAGCATGGCAGACCAGATTTGGTTTGAAGACCATAGTTTGTGAACCTCTGATCCATCACATGCCTATCTCACTAGCTAGCTTACTTAGCTTTTCAGTCACACGTTCCTTTCCTACCATACTTTTTCCTACCTCAAGACCTTTGGCAATTCTGTTCTCTCTGCCTAGATGGCCTCAGTTTGAATACCCCTTCCACAGAGTCCATTTCTGAACTTCCAATTGAATTAAGTTTTCCTTTGGTACCCTTTTATAGCACCCTATATTTTAATTTTCAATAACTGTACATTGATTCGTGTGATAATTTGTTTAATGTTTGTTTCACCTTCAAATTGTAAGGTCCATAAATGGAGAGATTGAATATGCTTTGCTCATCTCTGTAACTCTAGCACCTGGCACAATGCTTAATATACAGTAAATTCTCAATGAAGTGTTTATTAAATAAATAATTAATTCATGAGATATCTGATCAAAGCAATGATCAGAGGAAAACAAAAGGTAATAATTTGAGGATCTGAGATCAGAAATACAAGATACTTTTCTTTAAGTCCATTCATTCCCAAGGCATGCTATTTTAAAAGTTCTATATTTGAAATAGAGAATATGTACTAGTCAGGATAATTAACGGGCATGTCTTAATGCTCTAAGGGCAACAGTGGTTGACGCACTGTGGCTTATACAACATCAGATAAAGTTTGGGTAGGTCTACTTCATCTTGTAGTCCTGTCACCTGGAACATGAGCCCTGAAGGTCAGCTTGGAGATAAGAAAGAAATGGAGGATGCACAGTAGCTTTTCACAGTCTTAGCCTAGGTGTGACACATTTCACATCCCTTCATAGACCATGGACCAAAACTAGTTACATGGTTCCAACTTTAATGCCAAGTACACTGGGAATTCTCAGGGAGCACCTGCAATATTTGATGAGTAGGAACGATCTTTGCCAGAGAATGTAAAAAATAGTTCAAATATATTTTTTAATATTAAACAAAATTGGCTACATGAAGATACTAGAAGCTTCATAGAGTGGTATACTATAGGTTGTGTATTTTTCTAATTTTAAAAAACTTTTTAAAGTCTTAACTTACAATTTAGCATCTTCAGGCTGTTATCTCACTTGGTAGTGAACATTAGTGTCTTACTCTCATGCCTTCCTCAGACTCTTTTCTACAAAGACCATTAATGCTTGATAGAGTAAAATGCTCATTTTTAAATAATTTCATGTTATAACCATGATTTTTCTGTATATGCTATACATTTTGGTCACTTTTAAGCAATTTTGTGGCACATTTCTTTTTAAAAACAGAAGCAGAGGTCCCCAACCCCTGAAGCCATGGACCAGGACCAGGACCAGTCTGTGGCCTGTTAAAACCTGTGCTGTATAGCAGGAAGTGAGTGTTCGATAAGCAAATGAAGCTTCATATGTATTTACAGACACTCTCCATCACTCGCATTACTGCCTGAGCTCCGCCTCATATCAGATCAGCACTGAAAAGCCTGCTTCCATTTCCAATTATCTTTGTGAAGCAGGGTTTTCTTCAGTGACAGCAACCAAAACGAGATTCCAGAGTAGACTGGACAAAAGCAACACACTTCAGGTGTCACTGTCTCCCATCATCCCATCTAGTTGCAGGAAAACAAGCTCAGGGCTCCCACTAATTCAGCGTTATGGTGAGTTATATAATTATTTCATGGTATATTATAATGTAATGATAAAAGAAATAAAGTGCACAATAAATGTAATGCACTTGAATCATCCCCAAACCATGGCCCCCTACATCAGTCCATGAAAAAATTGTCTTCCATGAAACCAGTCCCTGATGCCAAAAAGTTTTGAGACTGCTGTTTAAAAGATCAAAATTTTAAAAAATTGGCTGTGGTGAAATGATTTTTTACAAGGAAAGGAATATATATTTATGTGGTCTTTGCCCCCCTCCAAATTGTTTTTGTCTGCATAAGTTATTCATCATTCATACATTCAATGACTATGTATTACACTCCATAGACTAGGCATTGTTCTAGATATTCGAGTGAAAAATTATAGATCTTGTACTTACATTCTATAGGGAATATTATAATTTATTACTGGATAATAATAATAGTTATAATTTCATATAAACAAAATTTTAACAGCATTTAATCTGATGTTCTCCTTTTTAAATTTTATATCTGCAAAGTTTTTGAGGATATATATGTTAAGGTCTTTGACATGAAATGTGTATGAAATTGAAGTAGCAATATCACATGAAACACTGTCTTTTTTTTTTGAGTCAGAGTCTCACTCTGTCGCCCAGACTGGAGTGCAGTAGCATGCTCACAGCCACCCCAGCATCGACCTGCTGGGCCCAGGTGATCCTTCCACCTCAGCCTTCCAAGTAGCTGGAACTACAGGCATGTGCTACCACACCCAGCTAATTTTGATATATTGTAGAGATGAGGTCTCACCAAGTTGCTCAGGCTGGTCTTGAACCCCTGGACTCAGGCAATCTACTCCCCTCAGCCTCTCAAAGTGCTAGGATTATAGGCTTGAGCCACTTCGCCTGGCCAACACTCTCTTTTCATTGGACCAGGAATCCTAGTTGGGTCTTTAGCAACCCTTCAGTTACACTTACAGAAATATAAAAATCTACTTTCATTTTAAGGAGCCGTTATAAACTCTAAGGTGATATCTGCTTCATCAAAGAGGCAAGAAATGACACTCATATGAAGTCAGTCTCTTGAGGTTTATTCTTCTTACGTATATAGCTTGCCTGAAAGTCTTCCTCTGAAGAGGAGATCTGTCTCACAAAGCTAGATCTGCTTCCTGCACACACAGATAAAGGCAGAAGCCTAAGGATTGATATAGAGGATGGACTCCAACACGAGTCCTTAGTCAAATGGAAAACTTCTCTGGCTCAGAACTTCCTGAGGTTCCCTGCAGCAAGTATTCTGTAGATCTGCAAAAATTTATCTGTGGGCCTAGAAATCCTCCTCCTTGGTTTACCACAGTAGAATCTTTAAGAAACTGCTTTCTCTGTAAAGGTCAGAATATTTGAAAATAATCAGAACTTCCAATTCAGTAGTAAAAACTGTGATTGGAATAATCAAAGAAGTCTCAAGTCCTAAGGATGGGGGCTGGGGAAAAAGTGTCATCTAAGACCCTGTGTAATATAGAAATACTTAGAAGTCTTTTTTTTTTATTTTTTATTTTTTTTGAGTTGGAGTCTCACTCTGTCGCCCAGACTGGAGTGCAGTGACACAATCCCGGCCACCACAGCCTCGACCTGCTGGGCTCCAGCGATCCTTCCACCTCAGCCTTCCA